>NW_010393894.1:7497-54888 GCF_000710305.1 Buceros rhinoceros silvestris
CCCACCAAAAAAGGGGCGCCAGCAACTACAAGCGACTGATCCCCTCCTGTGACGCAGGTGGGGCCCGGGGGTCAGCGGGTCCCCTGGTACGGGGACAGGCAGAAGAAGGGAGGGAAGGGAGAAGCAGCTGAAGGAGGGGAGGAAGGTGCTCCTCTGGAGCTCCCACGAAAACCGTCACAAAGCCAGAACGTAACATGGAAATACAAGAGATTTAGGCTGGACAAGAGGAAAAATTTCTTCCCCCAAAGGGGTTGCGCAGCACTGGAACAGGCTGCCCAGGGACTGGTGGGGTCCCCATCCCGGGAAGGATTTAAAAGACACGTAGATGTGGCATCTGGGCCATGGGTGAGCGGTGAACTTGGCAGTGTTAGGTGGTTAGACTAGACAATGTTAGGGGTTAGACTTGCTGATCCTGAAGGTCTTTTCCGGCCAAAATGATTCTGTTTCTAACTCTCTCCCCTGTCCTCGCCGCAGAGGTGTTCCATCCTGCTGATCATTTTGTGGCCTCCTCCAGACATGCTCCAGGAGGCCCACGTCTTTCTTGGGCTGAGGACTCCGGAGCTGGACATGGCGCTGCAGGGGGGTTCTCACCACCGTGGAGTAGAGGGGAGAATCACCTCCCTCCACCTGCTGGCCCCACGTCTCTTCACGCGGCCCAGGACACTGACCAGACGGTTTTCTGGGCTGCGAGTGCTCACATCCGTCTTTTCATCCATTTTTCGGCCTGCTGCAAGAGCTCCAGCAGCTCCCAGGTCCCTCAGCGTGACACTTGCTGGGAAGAGACAGCAGCCTCCAGGCGATGCAGATCTCCCCTCCGGATCGGGTGGTCCGTGGGGGTGGGAGCTGAATTCCATCAAGAGAAAAGCGAGGAGAAGCAGTTCACAGCTGTTTGCACGGTAGGTATCTTGTGAATAAATAAACCTCATCTCCAGCGCTGCCGCTCTCTAAACATCTAGAGAGGCGCGTTGGCTCCAAGCATTCAGAACGTAAACAGCAGAAGTGCTCCTCAGTGGAACCCTCCTCTGGCCGAGACCCAGTGCTGGGGAGTGTCACCTCTCAGCAGTCAAAAGCCTCCTCAGACCCACGTTTTCTCTCCCCAAGAAATGCTCTGTCCCCGTTTTCTGACGCAGAGACACCTCAGGGTTCCAAACCCTGGAGCATGTTTTGGCACATGGACTGGGAGGCAGAGAGAGGTAAAGAATAGTTAAACGATGCACAGTTGGAAAACCGCTCAAAGCGCCGCAAGCTGCAGTTCCGATGGATTACAAGATAACCTCAGTAGTTTCAAGAATGTACCAAGAACAGCCTTAAGTCAACAGAAATACTTGCTCAGCCTTTTTTTTGTTGCAGGATTAATGTCAGGCTCTTTTTTTCTTCTGTCCTGTGGCAGTAAAACCATGTTCCAGCTTTTTTCAGGCAGGCGTTTGTGATTACCAGGAAAGGGGGTGCGAACGGTGATAGATGGGGGACCCTGAGGGCAGGATAGCGGGTCCAGACGCCCTCCAGAGAGCAGGAGCAGAGCTGGGCAGGGAAAGGCTGATGCTGGTGGGTGCACCTGGGGGAAGCTATGATGCTCTGAAGTGCTGGGAGTTGCTGGAGTTCGGGGGGCAGCCAGCCAGCTGCCTCCCTCCAGGCCCCCTTGGTTTCTCCAAAAGGCAGCTGTGACCATCTTCACCGTGATCCTGAAGCTCTTCTCTTTAAAGCTCTTGTGACCCACACCTCCAGGACGCTGTGATCTGTCCCACACTGCAGTCACACTCAGCAGCACCTCAGGCCCAGTGACAGCTTCAGGATACAGCCCTTTATCCTGGGGTGAGTTCTGGAGGTTTCTCGATACCCAGAGAAGCACCTGCGACCTCAGGGATAAACTTCTGCTTTACGGTCGCGTGCAAGCTGCCCGAGAGACACACCTTTGCTTGCTGGAGGGCAGATAAGCTCTCCAGGACTTCAAAGGGAGTGCTGAACCAGATGGCAATGAGCTTCTGCAGAAATGTGACCACAGCACGAGTCCGAGGAGATGGAGAAGAGCTGCAGGGTTTAGATTAGATAGCCCTGCTCAGAGTTTGAGGGGCTGGAGGAAGTGAAGGACGTGTGATTGCCTTGTAAAATGTAATATTTGACTTCACCCGCACTCCGAGGGGCTTGCAGATAAGCAGCGGGAATGATTGCCATGTAAGGGCTGGGTACCGCTTTCATACAACTAATCTCCCCGCCATCAGTTTTCCATCCGGGGTGTCATCATGCCAGGGGGAGGCTCAGTTAAACACACATAGTTGTGTCTGCTCATACCAGTTTATCACTGGGCTCTTTCTAGGGAGGCCACATCTCCCTTTACTCTTACAGTATCACTGTTAACAGCCGCAGCAGGTTGTGTGTGATAAGCTCTGAGTCCCAGGGAACCCAAAAGGCTCACACTTGATGCCCCAGCTGATGACCATCCTTCCCGCCCTCATTCTCCTTGAGGCACTATGCCAGACCATACCACCTCTGGTTGAAAATGAGAAATCACTGTGGGTTTGCCAGCAGAAACATTCACTCTAGGGTAAGTACGAGCTTGAAGAGCAGAGCCGGAGTCAAGGCTAGGACACTGAAGATGAGCTGTTGTTCCTTTACATAATTCACTGACCAAACAGCACGAAGCACATTACAATGCAGTGTGCATCTCAGGCCAGTAAAGCAGCACCTGCCCAGCAAAAATGGCCTCCACGTAGTTCTCAACTGTGCGCTTTGACATTCCTCCTGTAAATCTCACCGCCTGGCCTGTCTGGAGGGTATTGTGCCCAGCTCAGCACGTAGTCTCCCGGTGAGCTACCACCTTCGCATGCCACCCTCCACCTCGCTGCTGATGAAAGCCATGAGCGCAGAAGAACCCAAGAACTTTCCCAGCTGCCAGTGCACAACCCTGCAGAGCTCTTCAGGTCCACCCCTCATTGCTGGTCAAGGGAACTTCTGTAAGGAAAGTTCTTCTGTCTCTTTATTTTCAGTAAATACAGCGATAAACATACGCAATTTTCCCCAAAATGCTCTACAGCAAAGTGTTCTTTTTTCCCTCCAAAATGAAAGTTCTTGTAGTTAAATACATTTCCTCCCCAAAGCGTGCCACTTGTGAGATGAAAGCATGAATTTTGCCCTTAGTTTCAATAGCTGTTGGGCAATAAGCTTGAAAAAGTAACTCAAAACTGTGAAGCTGCATCATTAGTTAGCAACGGCAAAAGGATGGATCCTGGCTTTAGCACGATGACCAATCAAAGAATCATTTCCCAGTATTTTATCCCTTGGGCATTACCTGCTTTTCACAGGCCCTTCTCATGAAGCAAATGGGTAATTCAGTTCTCCTCTAGCCCTGCTCTGCTCACAGTAAAACCGCAAGTTAAAATAACCAGCAACACTTTGGAGAATGGTGTCCTAAAGGACGAGAGAGGGAGCCTGACTGCTCTAGTCCGAGGGCTAATTGAACCATCTAACCAAATAAATGTAAACGTAAAATCATGGGAAATTTTGGAATCGCTGCACTGATTTCCCTCAAAAGCACTTTCTTGTTTACCCACTGATTCCGGAGTGTGGAGAGAAGACTCGTTATCCTCATCCAGCACAGGTAGCTCTGGCACTCCTGTAGGCACTCACCACTACCACGAGTGACCGACACAAGGCACGTAGACCTGGTACACAGGCCTTTCTTTTCCTTTTTCTTCAGGGTTCTTGTATAGAAACAGCGGAAATAAGTGCAAGGGTTTACCTAGATCATCATCATCAGATTAATGTAATAATCAGATCTAACGACACTGAGAGAGTGTTTGGGGTACTCTTGGGTTGGGGGGATGCTTCTATAGGAGTCTCTCAAACAAAGGTCCTCCTCTTGCCTTTTTCTTCCTTCTCATTGAAAACCTGTTACTGACTGCTCAGCACAGGCGTGGTAACAGCCTTGTTAGCTCCTGCCAGCCGAGGTATTTCCAGCGGTGGAGTAAACATTTCCATGCCCGTACTCGTCCCAGCTCACCTGCAGGGGATCGTGGCTTGAGGGGCCATTCACACAGGTAGCAGTGGTTTGGGTGTCACTACAGCTCCCCTGCAAGGGACCAGGAGGAGAAGGAGCAGTCCTGCTCCAGCAGCCGGGGAGGTCTGCACCCTGCCAAATACAGGGGCTTTTGTAAACCCTCCCTCTCTGCAGAGGTATGCTAAGGGAAGAGTAGAAAAATATACTTAATAGCTCCAAGTCACTACCACCACTTTATTTTGCATTCCTTAAATATCTAAGCACATGGATTATTTTTGCAGGAAAATGAGTAGAAAGAGGGCTGCTGTGCTGTGCAGTTCATTGCTTGGCCTGGGGTGTTTCCTGGTGAATTATCCCTTAGCACTGGTATTCTAACAGGCAGGCAGGAACCCATTCCCCAGGCCGAGAAAAGAGATCAGGAAGCTCTACAAAGGTGATCCCATTCCTTTTAGGTCAAGCACATCTAATGTCAGTGAGAGACAGATAAAAAAAAAAATGCATCACAGAAAAAACAGTTCAGAAAATTCGTTCTCGTTCTTCCCCCACTTCTTCATGCAGGGGAGATTGAGTTACTGTTCGAAACATGAGGGTAAGCAATGCTTTAACATACCATTTAAACCATTTCATTTCACCCAAGTGGAGACTTGCAGGGTCTGGTCTGAACTCCTGCATCGCCTGGGTCACACACTCGCTCCCGGTACCTCCAGCATCAAGACCATAACTTCTGGTTGAACCAGACTGTTTAGAAGAAAAAACAATCCCATCTTAATTTCAGTTTTCAAAGAGAGAATTCATCATGTCCCTAGGCAAATTGTTTCAGATATTAAATTCTCCAGTGGCCAAGAATGCACACCTTATTACTGGTCTGCATTCTTCAGCTTTCACCACAGAACCTCATTATACCTTGGCTTCATTAAAGAGCCCTTTCCCCACACCAGTACCCTTGCACTAGTGGTTTGTCCACACAGAGACACATGGGGCAACGCACATATGTCAGGGTTCACAGAGTAGCCAGTAAGATCTGGGAGAATTTACACTCTACAGGAATTTCCTGAGTAGCCAGAATTAAGGCTGGTTATCCAGTCTTTTCCTTAGACCAATTCAACATCTGAAAGAGCATAAAGCACGGTTGGTGTGGCGGGAGCACGCTTCTAGCACACACTAGCTGTGGTGCATGACTGACAGCAGTGACAGCACTTCCCAGGTTTGCTGGTGGCTCCAGGCAGGTAAGAGCCTTTGGAGCCACACGTCATTCCCGCTCTCCCACTTCTCTCCCTGGTCCCCACTCTCCAGCCAAAGGCACCATGCCAGGGCCAGACGCAGCCTGGCCACCCCCAGTCCTGAGCGCACACACCCCGGGGCAGTGCTCATGGGGGCTTGCTCCCACCACTGAGTGCTCCTGGTAGAGTCCTTGTTCTTCGAGGTTATCCTCTGCAACGCGGTCCATGCACAAAGAGTGCTTACACACCTATGGCACTACTGTAGTAATTTTCTGCTTCAATTAAATACCCCAGCAGGCCAGAGGAGAGCGGCGACCCGCAGCAAACGGGCTGGGGAAGCGGGCAGACAGCAGTGCCACCAGCTCCAGCAGCCCCTCTTGGGGTGAAGTCTTGTTTCGGCAATTCTTGGCTCTCAGGGACGTGCTCAGACCACCGCAGCTCACACAGAAGGGCTGGGGCACCTCTCAGAGCCCCTACATCCCGTGCTGCATCAACCGCCACTAGACTGCAGCAGTCACAGGAACTCAAAGCTCCACGGCACGGCACGCACAGGGCTGCGCCTGCTGCCGTCCCCCCAAGCCCAACAGGCAAAACGCCGTAGCCGTGCACAGTCACGAATCACCAGGAAAACGTTCTGCTCATAGGCTGTTTCTGTGACTGTCGATGCTTCGCAGTGCGGGGACTGTTTATTGTGTTTGGCACAGAAAATCTGAAAACAAGCAGTGGAGTACCTGATGGTGATTTTCCACCCGCCTCTGGAAGGCTCAAGCAAGGCAGGGCGAGGGGGGAGGCGAAGCACCCTTCCAATAGGTGTGTCTCGGTGCCTCGGCGTGCTGCAGCTTGACAGGTCTCCGCGCTGCGTGGGCAGCGTTCCTGCTAAAGCTGTCTGATAACTCCAAGCGATAGCGCAGTGTTAACTCCCCGTGTGCCCCGTGGCGCAGCATGCGGGGTGACATAACGACCAGCACGGCCGTAGCACTGCACCCTTGCTCCTTCTGCGGGTTGTGACAGGCAAATTTCCTGCAACGTGCTGTGATTCACCGGCACTTGAGAGCTGTTCCCTTTGCTGGGCAAAGGGGGACAGAGGGGGAAGAGTAAACTCTCGGGGCACGGCCTGGTCTCTGGGGTCCTGCATGGGAACGGGCGGTGAGTTTGCGGGCGATGAGCTCTGCTGTGGTGGCGTCCTCATCTCCGGGGCGTGCAGAGCACAGCGCGACTGGTGTCCTCGGGGGAAGCGGGCCTCCAAAGCAGGGGAGGCTCCTCTGTGCCCATGCCACATTTTCCAGGAAAATGTCTGCACCGGAGACAAGCAGCTGGTTGATGACAGACCAAATCTGTACCTTCATGGACAGCAAGCCTGGGTTGGAGTGAAGGCAGTGAGATACTGGAGAGCTCTTGCTGAAAACACCCCATTACCTATTTTTCTTATAAACTCAAATTGCTGCTTCCACAGAATTGTTATTGTCACGCTCAACTCTTCGTTTTTAAGATGCGTTTAGGCTCCGAGACAGCACCCGCTCCAAGAGTTCTGCGTTTTCTGATCACTTTTATTTTAAAAAGATGCACTCCTCGTTGTGCACTACGGAGTGAGACTGCTTCTCGCGTGTCCAAGGGTGGAAGAGGCTTACAGCGTATGGCTGTCACCTCGGGAGACTCTAAACTGCACTAACATTGCAGAGCTTCTCTTCCCTAAGTCATCTCCTCATTCAGTCCCTCCTCCAGCTGTCCCAGACTGCCGTCACGGTTGTTAGGCATAGCCTCTGAAGTCAACAACTGGTTATTTTTCTCTTTTTATGCTAAAAGGGTATCACTGTGGAAATTAGGAGTTTTTCAGGCTCCTTTACATTCTTACAGTGTTTTTGTATAGGGAAATGATTGCAACACAAATCAAACCGTTGGCCGTTGTAAATCTGGTGTCCCACCATTACCACCGTTCCTCAGGCTGCTCAGTAACTAGCCGGGTGTGAGGCACCAGGGAGAGAGGAGCGTGCCGGAGTGGAGCCTCTCTTGCCCCCGTGAGCAGTCACATCCCATGTCATGGGGGGCTTCCCCCAGGTTTTGGGCAGAAGAACAGGTAGTTGCCAGCATTTCTGGCAACTCTTTCACCAGAGAGGCAGAGGGGAGCTCTTAGGGAAGCTGCAGGTATCACCTGAAACAGAAAAGTCAGCACGGCAGGAGTCAGAGGCGAGCTCCCAGAAGCTCCGTCTTGGGGGCAGAATATTTTCATTAATATTTGTGGCACAGGAAATAAGGATGCGTTGATGAATGTTGCTGATGGCATAAGATTAGGAAGGACTGACAAATAGAGGAAGATGGGAACGTCCATTCGGGATAAGGCGGTCAGAACCAACCAGAGTGAACAAGTAGACTGAAGTTGTAGGTATAACGAAGAGTTGTGCTGCTCAGGACTGACAGTGACGATTTATGCCAAACTTACCAGTTGCCAGTGACAAGAAAACGTGGGAGACATGGAAGTTAGCTGGAAGTTAGAAAGTTGATAACTACTGAGAGAGATTCCAAAACATCTTTCTAGGTGGTAGTGAGGGGGAATTCCTCCCTAACCTGAGGCTGCGGCTAGACATACAGAAGAGGGCACAAGGTGGCTGCCCCTGAGAGCTGGTGATGGGGTTCAGCATCTCCAGTCGAGTCAGGAACTTTGGATTCCGCATATCAGTGGGTGCTTCTGCTCATTAACCCCTTTTTACGATGACTCTCTCCACTACCATCTTCTCCATTTTTCTTAGGGTTGCCGCTGTAGCCAAGCCAAACGTCACAGCTCCATATATATATATCTTTGCCAAATATTTATTCAGAAATGTTCAAAGCAAACCTCGCTCCAGACTGCAGCATCTTCTTAGCTGGCAGCAGAGATCTTCCTCACCCTCAGCAGCTGTCTGAGCTGACTCTTCTTTACAAACAACTCATTTGTGGAGCTGCCAGCCTTTGTGTACACAGAGCACCAGTACACTGAACACATCCCACACTTCAGAGGAAAAGGGCAAGGTACCTCAGGTCCCTGCCTTCTGACGGCTCTGCAGTGTGCCCGGCAGAAAGTAAAAGCCACCCGTGAGAAGATGGTGTGATACTGAGCAAACGAAAGGAGGAACACTGAGACTAAAGCGAGAATAAGGCTAAAACCAGAATATGCTTTGGTACACACTCGGTACGCGAAGGCTCTATTTCTCCTCTCGGTAGTAAGAGGCTTCCAGCAAAACTTGCGTTAGAAATAGAGATATTTGCAATGCTTTTATTACCATTATAGTTCATCCAAGATGATGTGTCTGGTTTGAAAGTCACAAAAACCATATTCTTGTTAAAGCAGTTGCCAAAAAGCTAAATGAAAACAGCTCGCTGCCGAGTCCTGCGTTTGCAGCATTACCAGCGGGTTTTTTCAAGGGTGTTTATATAGACTGAGTTTCATTTAACAAGGCAAAAGCCGGAGCTCTCACATACTCCATTATTTCTCCGCAGGTCCTTCCCACCAGGGTTAAGTCTTTACACTACTTCCAAGCAAAGCAGCCAAGAAAAAGAAGAAACAAATGCTACTACTACTGAGCACAGAGGCCTCCTTTGCAAGAACTGTGATTTACGGAATGGAGTTCCTGGCATGTCTGCCGCGGGCTGTCACAACGTGTGCCTAAAATCCAAGGCTGAAATATGATCCTCGTTCCTTCCAAGACGTGTTGTGGCTTCTAGCAAGTTCTGAAAGCACAAGCAACCCTTTTCTGGGGAGCTGCGCTCTTTCTGCGTGTTGCCCTGCCTTCATCAGTCTTTGCCTGCCTGATGCTGTTTGGGGGTGAGGACCCTCCTGGTTTCCTCCAAAGCTGGGGTTAGTGAGCCCTGCTTTGTTGGAAGTTGTGGAAACGTCACGTAGTTTGGAGAACCGGGGCACTTGGAGAGGCGCAGAGCCTGGTACCCAGGGTGGGGCTCTGCGTCCGTACTGCCGTCAGCTCTCCACTGCCCACACTTGTACATCAGGCACCTGATTGCTGGGAATGAACCACGATGGAGATCCGTTTCCATGAGAGCAGCTTCAGGGCTTTCTGGCCTTTGCGGGCCCTGAACTGTTGATGTGGAAGACGCTTTCACCCCCTTTCTGCACTCCTTTAGGCACTTCTCCCCTACGTGAGAGAAGTGCCTTGTCAGCATTGCAGGTCTCCTCAGCTGTGTTTATCTCTAACGAATTCCTCCTCGTTTTGCTGCAGTCTGTGACACAGTGAGATGGCAGCACCTCTGATCCCAGGGGAGAGGATCATGACCCCCGAGGACCTGATCTCCAGGTGGGGAACTGCTGGAGAGGGGAGGTCACGAGCTCCTGAGGGACTTCATTAGGGAGGACTGCAAGAATCACCCGAGGAACCCCTCCGCTACGATTTTGGTAAAATCCAGCGTATCAGTCGTACAAAGCAGAAATGTGTGGCGAGCAGATATTTTCAAAGAGTAGTAGCTAACAAACTGACCAAACTTTCCGCAAAACAAAAAGACAGACATAACCGAATCAAAGTCAGTCTGACCGTTGATTTGGGTTTGCTTCAGAGGGTTTTGGCGCTGACCCCACTTGAGCCACAAAGTTTTGAAATTCATGCGTTTCTTCATTCTCATCTTTCAGCCTTACAGTAGACGTTTTTTCCCACCAATGTCTCCGAGGCCGGGTGGGACGTGGTCCAGCTCCCATTAAGGTCAGTGGGAGTGCTGCCACTGGCTTCCCTGTGGGGCCCAGCCCTCTCCCATTGTATTAACTTTCCAAATGCCATTAGAGACAGCTTATAAAAGGGCCGGGGTCCAGCCCCCATTAAGGGCGGTGGGAGTGCTGCCACTGGCTTCCCTGTGGGTCCCAGCCCTCTCCCATTGTATTACATTTCCAACTGCAATTAGAGACAGCTTATTTCAATTTTTTCCTCTCCTGGTGCCCACAATGGGCAAAGTATTTTCCAAACAGAAAAGAAGGTCCCACTGAATGTCCTTAAATTCTCTAGAGATACTGGAAAAATCCTTATAATTAAATACATTTGACATGCAAGATCACAACTGTTCTCTAATAATTTTTTTTTTGAATGCTTCTCTCCCATGTAGCTTTGCTTTACTGTAAAATAGCAGGGATTAAATCCTGATTCTGCTGAAGTTTATGGGAATTTTTCCAATTAACTTCATTGGGGCCATATTGCCTTCCCTCATCTCCATCTTTAATGCTACCAGACCGCTACGGAAAACATCCCGACAGGAACCAATGATGGCACAAGGGTCGGGTTGTCACTGCCAGTCACACACTCGTTTGACAGATAATCAAAACGCACCAAAAAAAATCCATAAAAGGAACGGGAATGCACACAAACCATGTTAGTTTATCTTCAGAGGAAAAAAAATAAAGAAGCTTTACGCAAAAATTCATTGCACGGCAGGAGTGGTGAGCACAGACTAACACTGACAGTCGAATGGTGGGACAGTAGCTCCCTGCTCTTACACAGAGTCGTGAACTATTAGTAAATCCACAGTAAGGATTGAAGAAATGCAACAGTGCTGAGAACCACTTGGAAGTGGGACCTTTAAACATAATTCTGTTTACAGAAGACTTCACCCTCACATTAATGTCTGGTTTTGATGACCCGATTAATCTTCAGGAAAAAAAAATTTGGTAAAGTTTCCCCCAGACAGCAAACCAATAACTAGTAAAATGTTACTTGCCCCGACCCACATGCAGCCTTAAGGAAAACTGCTACTAGCAGGGACTAACCTTGAACATTTACCTGTTGGGACAGACAATTTAAAGACATCACGGACATCCCAAAGTGGGGATTTCATGAAGGAAACACAAATTCACAGTGATGAAAAAAAATCTTTATGCACGAAGAGCTCAGTCTCTTCTCCATAACAAACTGATTAGGGGCGTACGTTTGGGAGTCCGTCTAGTTAGCTAGGAAAATTCAGTAGCTGCCAGCCCCCAGCCACGACTGACAGTGACTGAGAGCCCAGTCTGCTGCACGCGCTGCAGCCATCGGCCACACCTTGTTCTCATTCTGTAAGTGAAACCAACCCAGCTACATTTTCTATTCACCATCCAGACTTGAACTCCAAAGTCGTTTCGTAGATGTTCCCAGCTGCCCAACTTCTTCCATCGTTTGGGGGAAGGTATGGGGTTGTTATTGTTGTGCATACACTACAGCACCACAGAGTGGTTACATCACCCAGCAACGCCATTCTGCCACCAGTACCCTCCTCCTCATGCAGAGTTTTTATTGATTATCCCCATTATTTGGCATATTGGGACTTAGCCATCAGCAGCCTGGAGGGTCTCCTACCAAGAGGTTGCCTGTGCATCACACCAGTGCTCTTGCTGACACATTTATCTCATAGAGCCAGGCCAAAACGACTGACGTAAGATCAGAGGAGGGAAGGGATTAGAAAATAGAATAGCAGAGACTATTTCCATTGGAAGGGACCTACAATGATCATATCTTGTCTGACTGCTAAAAAGAAAAGACCCAAAGCAGGTCAGACCCTGTGGTGGAGAAGCAGACCCCTGCAAGGACACTCTCCCAGGGTGCGTGCTGGGAGGACATGTCTCTGCTGTGCCACCCTTGTTCGTGTGGAAACATTGCTTTTCTCTTCACGTAGAAGTGGATCTCACATGTATGTAGGCTTCTTGCTTCTGGTCCGTTATTACCTTCTCCACGCTCACCTTGTTAACACCTGCTATGGTGGTTGTGCAGCTCCGTCAGCCCTGATGGCATTAATACTGCCTTTTTTGCTTGCAAGGGCTGAAACCCTAAAACCCACGTCAAGCTTAAACATATGCTCACGCTGTGTTTACCAAGGTAAAGTAAGCTGCACACATTCATTATTTACTAAAAAAAAGATTTAAAAATATCCACTTTCTGGTGGTGTGAACCTAAGGGAGGACTTCTGACACTGTTTCCTGCTGCTGCTGGAAAGAGGCAGAGCCAGGATCCCTCCTGCCACATCAGCCTTGGCTGAGCTTGTGAGTGAGAGCATCCCTCTGTCGTGTCTGACACAGCTTGTCATAGGAAGCCTCGTCAGGGCTCCAGCAGAGCAGCAGTGAAGGTGTGTGGTAGAGGCCACCTCTGCGCGCTGATTTCTGACCTTAGTCATCTGCCATTTCTATCAGCCTTTAGGCTGGTTAACTCCCTGCTGTGGCAAAAAAAAAGGTTTGTGCACACCTAAAGATACATAAATAATTTCACTAAATAAAAGAGACACACGAGCAATGCCTGGTGCTGGCACAGCAGCATCTAACATGATGCACATCTGATGATGATATTGATTGCAGCATCTCCTGTCCTAGCCACCCCTCAAAAGCCACACTAGTAGGTTCTGCTAATTGCCCAGCAGAGGGTTTGGAAAGTGTCTTAGACTTCCTCCTTCTTCACCCCCCTTTTCTCTCCTCTGCATTTGGGTGGGTGGGGAATGAAGAAGCAAAGAGCGTAACTACAGTGCAGATGCCCTAGGCGGGATCTCCTTGTGTTCCTCTGCCCCAAGAGTGACCTGCCAAGCCCTCCTGGCTGAGGTAGAGTAGCATCGAAAAGCTTGAAATAGCTGCCCTGGGTTTGAGGCTCTGCTGGTTTTTGCAGCTCTAGGAAGAGATGCCTCCCTGACTGAGTTCGTGAGAGCTGGGAACAGAGCATCCCTGGAGTGAAGATCTTATGGCTTAAAAGAGACGGCAAGTCAGAGGCCCTTAAGGAGCCCCATGCTTCAGTTCAGGTGCTGAGACACACCAGCAAGGATGGCAAACGGTTGGCCAAATGAGACAGGTTCTCCAGGGAATCCGAGAGCAAGAAGTACACTTTGTGTATTCCTTCAGCTTTTTAAACACAGATAACGCTGCTTTGAACACAGAGAGGGGTTCTGTCTGTAACTGTCGGGACAAGCTGGACAGCTACCGTTATCCACGACCTAAAATGCAAAGCTGGAGCCCCAGTTCAGCACAGCGTCTGCGACGAATTGTTACTGAGCCCTGTCAAAGGAAATAAAACTTATTCTCACATTATTTGTTAAACAGGGAGCAGCTCAGGGATGTACTTCAGTACTTCCAGGGTCCAAGGAACTGAGCTAAAGTCACTGTTCCCAGTCCGTCTTCTATTCTCATTCCTTATATGTTCATTAAGGAAGTTCTTCACTTTTTCTCCATCATCTTTTACACTAAAGGCTCTCCACAACAGCTGCGGACAAGATTCCTCTCCTGTTTGCGGGCACATAACCCTTAGCATGGGCAAAATAATCAGGCTCAGCCACGTAAAACAAATAGGGGGGTTGCCAGGAGTTTTTCCATATCTATCTAAGAGAACCTCCACTTTTTTTTTTAAACATCAAAACCATTTGGCAGCAGATGCAGCCACAAGTGGTTATATACTTTGTCAGTTTATTAAAAGTTAGAATTGTTGTTCATGAACATACTGAATGGATTTTACTAGCTTCCCATAATGGACCCCAGGCTGGCATCGCTTTAGAGATTTTACTGCGGAAGAAATGTCAAGCATGCACTCATCCCTCTGACTGCAGTTCAAGTCAAACAAGCTGGGCTAGACATCTAATCACCAGCTTTGTTCCCTCTGCAGTGGCAGCGGTGGAAACATGCCTCTGTTCACGCGTTATCACCTGCTCAGGCTGAGGAGGGCTCTGCAGAGGCAACAGGCACTGCTCGTTCTTCTTCAAACGACCAGTTTGGGGCTGCTTGTTTAACCAAGCAACAAAACAAAACACATCAGGCTGAGTAAGAATGTCTTCATAATTCGGCTCTCCCTGTCATAAATTAGGACTCATTTATCTAGACTGTTCTTATGAACAGAAGCTGGGGACGTATATGGAAACCAATGTTACCAAAACTTAAAGAAAATGAGAGCTAATTGTCTGGGGTTAATTTCTGTCTGCAGCTGTGGTGCCAAAATGAAGAACAAGCACAGCTTATATTTTTCTTCTCACATAAAAATGAACATTTCAACTTTAACTTTTTGCAGCTCTGTTTAAGACGTGGTCTGAAGACAGAAGAACACTTTATGAGATCTGCTGCTGCTCCATTTTTGGGGGGTCTTGCTGTTTCCCCATTTAGAAACCAAAAGCCCCAGGTCAATGGGCACCCGACGGCTTTGCAGGGTTCCACAGCGAAAACGGGGGGAAGGCACATTCCCTTCCCCATGCACCTCTCTGCTCTGTTGGAAACCAACTTGAACAGTCCTGGCGTGGTTGGAGATGCCTCCAGAACCAGACCCTCAAAATCTCCAATCCAGTGCCTTGAGAACATAGGTGAGCTTATTTTTATTTCTGCATTCCCACCCCTAAATTCTTACTATTTACCCTAGCAAATATTATCCAGCCTGTGGATTCCAGCCACCAGCAGCATCACTCCTCCTCCTCCGCGTAGATGGGCTGAAGACAAAGACAAGGCTGGAGACCAGGCAAAGGCCACCGGATGTCCACACCGCCAAACCCCCAGCCCTCCCAACAGCTTCCCTCATAGTACCGCAGCAGGTCACAGCGAGAGAGCACAGCCTCTCCCAACAGAGAGAGTAAATGTGCAAACAAGGTGTCAGCAGCTTCCAACACACTCCCGTGCTCGCTGCCGGGGCTGCGGCGTGCCACATTCGCACTGCACAGAAAAGCTGCTCATGTGTCAGCGGAGCAGCTGCGAGGAGCCGGGAGCCAAATGAGCGCTCTCCATTCGACCACAGAAACGCCACCTTAATTAATTATTCTGATACGAGATGCTTAAAAGCATTAAAGATAAGCACGGGGAGATCAGGAGAAGGGTTTTCCCTCACCAGCCCACTTCTCCACTGCTCTCTCCGAGTAAGACTCACATCAAATGGGTGTCACACTAAAAAAAATTTAAAAGCAAGCTGTCCTGGGGGAGCGTGTTATTCCTGAAAGGACACGCACAGAAGTGACCAGAGAAAATTTCAGCAGAGATGCAGCAGCCAGAAAAAAAAAAGAAAAAAAAAAGGAAATCAACAACAGTCAAAGCAAACATTCTGGTTTAAGATACGGCAAAAATGTTTGGGTCAGCTTTAATAAAGATTTTCCCTGATTATTATTTTCCTGATTGGGCTGGCAGGGACAATTCACCCCCTCACACTTCCCCGGTGCTCCAGGGCAGGCAACCCTCTCTCCTCTCCAGCATCCCTGCCAAGTTCCTACTCAGCACCTCAGGGCTGTCTCCTTTGTCCGTCCTCTCTGCTGGAGTTTTTTTTCCTGCTGCTGTGGGTCTCCACTTGCTGCTGTAAACAGGAGCAGAGGTCTGCTGCACGACTCAGGCTCTGTTTGCTTTGGTAGGAGCTCCTAGTCACACCTGTAAGACCTGAACCAGGTCCTCCATCACCAGCCCTTTCAAACCTGGCCTTGCCCTCACCCTGGGAGTTATCCATGGACCTCAGAGCATCACACCAAAGACGTATCAGCACACTGTCCTCACTTCTTTCTGAAGTCTCTTACCTTCAGATTACAGCTCACGGAGCACATCTTCTGGTCTGGAAAGCTCCTGATGGCTTCTGGCAGTACCAGAACCAAAGTAGTAAATCCACATAAAGCCCAGCTTCAAACAAGCATTCAAACAGCCGAGGAGGAATTAAATAATCGATGGTGACAGGTATTAATGGGGCAATCAGATTTACAGAGGCTGCAATTAGACCCAGGTTGTACTTGTTTGAAATGTTAACTGTCTGATGAGACTTAACACCCAGCTAATGAGCTTTAAGAAGTAATTTCCACGTGCCACCACCTTCATTGACTCACAGAAGGGAAGCAGAGTGGCTGCTGATTGCCATGGCCGTCAATCCAGGGCTAGCAGTTAATCCTGGTTTATGACCATCATTAGCCAAATACGTGGACCGTCCCCAGGGCAGCTGTCTGCTCTGCCTCTCCCTTCCTGCTCTCTGGATCTCCACACACCAGATACCACTTCTCAGTCCACCCAGGTTACTCCAAATACTCCTCCCCTCTATCCATCCCACAGGAGAGGTATTCTGGTTTCACGGCTGACCTGAGCGTCCTTTTGGTGATCCAGCATGGCCCTTCAAGCACACCTCCTCCCACCCAGAGCTCCAGAGGGGCTTCCCCACATCTGGATTTAGTCCTGAAAACTAAACTCCCTCTCCTGAGGCTCGACGTGTCCAGTCCTCCCTGCAAATGGTTCCTCTGCAGCCAGCAGCTCCTACCTGGCTCTGCTCACCCAACCTCGCTACTGCTGTCACGCTTAGCCCTCTCCAGACTCTCTGTGCCCTCAGAGCAGATACCGTTAAACTTGGTAAAAGGCTGAGATCCAAAAGTACGTATAAAAAATCCTTGCAAGGTGTAAAACACAGATATAACCAAGAAGAGAGCATGTAAAGAGTCTGTAGTCAGGGCAGCCCGTGGAGATTTGCAACACCTGAGAGGTGAAAATGTGCAAAGATCTACTCCAGGAAACAAAACTGGGGAGAGTAATCCATGAACATTCAAAGTCAAGCTTGTTTCAGGGAGAGGAGAGGGGAATAAATGAAAGCCATTGTTAGAGCCTGGCGTGAAAGAGCTTGCAGATTTTATTTATTTAACTTTAGCTGGTCCTTGGACGTCTTTTTCCGAGAGGCATGTGTCTTTTCCTAAAAAAAAGAGGCAAAGCACAGCTTTAAAGAGTATTCTTCAGTACTGGAGTTCTTTTACCTGCATGGCAGGGAGCAGGCGGGCTTTCCTCCAGCTGCGGAGAGAAACAAAGAGTGAACTCACACCTGCGTCTCCTGCCAAAGTAAGTAAACAAATGCCCCGTGAGTTACGGGACCTTCCTTCTCCCAGCTGCCATCGCTGCTTTGCCTGCCCAGCTCCTTTTCTCCATGGCAATGGGCCATTTAAAAAACCCTTTATCTGCTGCTCGGTACGTCAAGATTTCTGTCTTACAGAGTATGTCACCGGGACACAAACCAACCCCTTGGGGCCCAGATGCCGAGCGCCGGGTTTCTCGGCATGCACTCCCTCTCCCGAGCAAAGCCAGCCAGTTCCTCAGAGCACCAAACCTCCCCGGACCCTCTCTTTGTCTCAGATGGTGCCGTTGCATTTCCTCCATTACGAATGCCCCAGGGCAGACCCCCAGGGTTTGACCAAAGTCTGCCCAGGCTGCTTGTGAGGCACTCTGGGCGTTTCTGAGGGTATCGATCCCCGCGGGGTCAGCACGGACTCTGCTCTGCTGGGCATCGCAGGGTCCTGTGGCTGCCTGGTGACTGGCAACACCACTAGGCGAAAGGACAGGAGCAGTGACTCAGGGCGCAGGAAAAGGGAACGGAGCAGAAAATACCATCAAACCGCCTTACCAACACCGTACGCTGATGTCGCTGGCTGACAGCACTTTCTTTCTGCATTTTTTGCCTGGCACCAAATGACAGGACCAATAACGTTATCATGTGCCAGCCTGCACAAGCCAAGCTTTGCTAATCTTCCCTCACTTGTTTCTGCCCGGTGCCGCAGTACGCCGTCCCAGTGAGCTGAATTGCCCCTTTATTATTTCAGGGACAGTTACTAGCCCTGGTACAAGCCCTCTGCTCCTCCTGAGAGCCCCCATTGTCCCCCGTTGTTTACTGTGGACGCGTTGGCACTCCGCAGCATCGGGACATCTGGTGACTAGCAGCACTAAGCATCGCCCAACCGCCCGCCGTCCCCAGCAAGGCACCGAAACAAAGCTCATCAGTCTCTCTTTGTACGCCAGCTTCTCAGAGGAGAAGGGACGAGATAAATGAGGGTTCTGAAGCAGTGGCTTATCTTTCCTTTCATTTCCTGCATGGTATCACAATCCCAGATAGGAAAAAGTGCAGTCTCAGGGTGGGAAGTTCAGCTGACCACAGCCTGTGCTATCCGGTCACAACGTGGACAGTGATGCTCAGTAACGGCAACCAATGGCCGTGGAGCAGCCCTGCATTCCGCTTGCAGTCTATATCTTCACGCCACGTTGTGAAACTCAGTGATCCCAGGCCAAACCCCTGATTCAAAACAACCACTGGGTGGGAGGTTTTCAAAGCGAAATAGGCTGGTGGGAAGAGTTTTCAGATGCTCAGCATTGGCCTCGTTGCTTGTTGAACCCTGGTTTCCCCAGGAGGGTCTGTGACAGGGGACTAAGCGAGGACCAGGCACTTTGGAAAGGCCCAACCCATTTGCCTTCTTAGTGGGAAGACCTTGTGCAGCATTTATTGTCCACTCTTCAGAGAGGAGGAGGAGACCAAAGGGCAGGGGAGAGCCACAGTGCACGGGGTTGTCAGGGGACAGGAGAAAGTAAAAGCGAATGACTAAAGGTGCTGTACTTGTTTTTTAGATGCATGAGCCAACCTTCCAGGGAGGAGGATCCTGACACGGCCCTGAGGAGCGTGCAGACAAAACGCACCGCGGCAGAGCAGGAGAGACTTGTCTTAGCTGCTGCGTGATCCTTTCACTGCTGACACCCAGGTTGTTTTCAGTGTAAGAAACAGCCAATAACTGTGCTCTGGTTGGGGCTGCCTTATAGACTTGACCAGGTTTCCCTCTCTCCTCCACATCAGCAAGGGTATTGTTCAGCAAACAGCGTTGGAGAGAGCACATTTCCTCACAGAACAGGCTGCAAGGAAGAAGGGAGAAAAGAGACATTAAGACTGCCATAAGGGAAAGAACGAGGCCGTGGGAGTGGAAAAGGTGTGAGGCAGGGCTTGGGGTCGAGTGGTTGATGTGAGGTCTTAAAGCAAAGCCCAGAATGGGATGAGTTTCGTTTTCCTAAGAAACACTGCAGTCGTTCTGTGGTGGCCAGAAGGCTGTACAGCACTAAATATTGCCGATGTTTAAGGGCTTCTTTTTGAGAGCTCGGATCTTAAAATACCATGTGTGGGCACCAGCAAGCAGTTGTTTGTGGAAAGCGGCTGCCAACAGACAGAGAACCTGGCTGCCATAAACACTGCAACTTTATTTTCTCCCTTTGTACTGCTATTCCCAAAATGTGCCAAATAAAACGCATTCCTCTAAACAGACCCACTAGTATTTTATGGCCTCACCGTGCTGGGTTAGAAATTGCAGTGTCATGAAAACATCCTTTAAATAAATAATAAAACCCGATATGCCTAAGACAGGGTCTTTCATCTTGAAGGAGCCTGCACGGCCTCACGACCCCCCCTCTGCCCACTTCCACCACTGGGACAGGTAACGGCATTCAGCAGCGCTGCTCAACTGTTAAGGCCAGCAAACGTGGAGTAAATACCGTATGGCGTTTAACAAGCAGTGGAAATGCAAAGAGAAAAAAAAAAAAATCCAACCATCCTTACTGGGAAACGGTCCAAGAGGCTGGAGAGAGCATCCCCCAACGGCAACGTCAGTGGGCTGCATCCTGAAGTGACAGCTCCTGGGGGAGGTGGGTACCTCCAGCTCTTCATTGGCCCTGGCAATGAACATTAGATTTGACGTGGGGAATGTCCAAATCCTGGGGCCTTTGTGAGTGATCTTCCACCTGGCTACTGCCTGCATCGTGGCTGACATTATCTTGGTGCTCCGTAGAGTCTGGACACGACAAAGAGCACAACGTAATTAATCTGTGGGAGCTTATTACAAAGAGAAAAATTCCACTCGATTTCCATACTGTTTGTCCACCTGCAGCAAGAACTCTTCCTGAAATCACACTGGTAGCTCAGGACAATACGCCATACGCCCTCTGCGTGGTCGTTTGCCTACCACCATGGGTGTGTTTGCACACACAAGTAGAATTCCTACCTCATAGATTTTACAATCTGAATTGCAGCAAAGCAAGTTAATGAGTGCGAGAAGATGGAAAGAAGAAAATGAATCTCAAGGCAGAAAGAAAAATGTGCTTCTGGCAAACACACATGTGCTGCAAGTTCCAGAATGAAAGGCAAGATGGAGAGGAAAATCGGGAGCTTACCAAAAAGATGCATGATAAGAGATTTACTGAGCTTTTCCAGGAGTGGAAAAAGGCTTTGCCCTGACACAGGTTCAAATGAGTCAGGAAACAGAAAAAAGCAAATTCAATGTCCAGTTATTAAAAAAATGTAGATTTTTAGCCTGGACACAGCATTAATCATGATCCAGACAGAGAACGCGGCTGAGACCACAGCCATCGAGCAAAATCCCATCCAATGACTTCATTGTACATGATGTCTTCCTGGCATCGGCTGGCTCCTCTGGAGAAGTCTCCAGCCAGCAGCCACCGCTAGTGTGTTTGGCCATTGGGATCACACCCAGATTTCCAGCTGGAAAGCAGCCAGATCCCTGAGCTCACACTCCCGCAGGAGCGGTGAGCGGCCATTCTCCACCTGCTGAAGCAGCGCTTGCTTCTGTGCCAAAGAGTGTATTTTTTTAATAAAATAATTCAGTACTTGTGAGAATCACCTACTTCCAGGTAAGTCCAATAATCCTTTTCAGTTCAGCTTCATTCTATAGGAGAAGTCCATCCCTCCGTGAATGAAGTTGTTTAAAGATGACGTTACCCAGCAGTAAATGCACATTTTGGTGATCCCCTCAATTGGAGTCTCAGCAAAAACATCCCTTCCCCTTTCACACTCACTATGTACGCTTAGGAAAGAAACGAAAGAACAGGTTTCATCTTTCCATGCCACTTCCCTTACTTCTTCTTTTGGATGTCGACTGACACTCCAAGTGACAAAGCAGGCCAGAGGACCATTCCCCCCCCCGCCCATGAAGCAGAGAACAGAGGCTGCAGGTTTTCAATGTAACTGGTTTATTGCACCAGTGACAACAAGAACAACAAGGCTGTGCCACAAAGCCCCTCCCCGCTCTCCTCCAGATGCTGCTGCAGCATGAATGCCGGTACGACTGACTGTTTTCTGCCGGGCTGCGTGGAGCACCATTCCCCTGGAAGTGATGCCGAGGCTCTGGCACAGTCCGGAGCCGCGAGTGCTGCGTGTGCTGCGTTTGAAATCTTCCTGCAGTCTGGATTTGGAAAAGGAAAGAAAACAAATCTATTTTAAAGACTCACCTCGCAAGTCTCATTTTGGGGAGCGTGTGGGTTTGGGGTTTTGAATAATAATAATAATAATAATAATAATAGTAATTCCATTTGGAGGAGCACGTCAGAGGGCTCCTCTTAGGAACGCAGCCTGGCGCTAAGAGGAAAGGTGCCGGGAGCACTTACAGGTCCCGAAGGAATGGCCAGCAGATAAGGGGGAGAAGAATCTGCTTACCCAGGGCGTGCGCAGAGGACCCCACACCTCTTCACGCCCTCTTCGTAACCAGTGGTGGGAAAACGAAAGGTGTTCAGATGTTTAATTACCAAACTGTCCTTTCGGATTTAGGCAGGCCATACGCACAGCGACGGCATCAGTGCTGCAGCAGATGAGATCTGCAGATGCCAGCGCACATCTGATAATGGGTTCAGATCTGTGGGTGCAAAATTAAAGGCTGAATTCCAACCAGTTTTTAAAGGTTGCCTTTCAAGTGGTGAAAGCAGAGCCACCGGCCGTTCCCCAGCTGTCTGGGGTGTATCTGGGCTGTAAGCTTGCCCAGCATCCTTGGCAGGTGAAGAGCCCCTCAAGCCTGGTATTCAAGGCTAGAGAGAGTTAAGGGTACTTTTCCATGTAAAGTGCGTTTGGGAAAGGAATGCCTTGAATTTTGATGCTGTTGGCCTGGTTCGCAGCTACCCGGCGGTAATGCAAAGCAGCGCTACTGCATTCCACTTGCAATGCTGAGGAGCAAGTATTAGCCTCAAGTGAGCAGTAAAGGCGAGTGATTAAACAGCAGGGCTGCCTTCCCCGTCCTTCCGCAGCAGGATGAAGAATGGTGCAGCAAATAATAGGACGGTTGCAACAGGCAGGCAGAAGCTGAAATTTATTTTTTTTTTTTTAAAATCTCTTTTTGTTTTTTGTCTGGCAGACTCAGACAAAAGCTGTTCCCTTCACATGAGACGACCTCTGCAGGGTCATCGCCGTAGCGGGTTATTTCCAGCAGTGTACTTCTATCAGCCGTCTTTTCCAAAGCCAGTCCATGACAATGCCCACATATCCTCATCCTAATCCCGAGCAACTTGCAATTACGAGCAGAGTGTGGGGTGATTTTGCACAACGTTCTGGGAAAGCTGGGCACAGCTGAGAGTTGGCACAGCAGACACAGCTTCTGGGCAGAGAGATGCAAGGAGCTTTGCTCAGTGGTGTGCAGAGCTCAGTCTTTCCGTTCCGAGCTCCAGGCCCCAGTGCAGTGCTCAAATCCTCTCTTGCCGTGCACCACATGTTTTCCTGGGGGGAAGAAGAGCAGAGGCACTGGGATGACAACTGTCCTCCTGCCTTAGCAGCTCAGATACCGCCCCATGGGCAGGGCTGGAGCTCCAGCTCCCACTGGAAGGCAGAAGTTCCCTCTAATCAACTCTGGGACTACCTTCTGCATTGTCAAATGTAGGTAAGACCCCGAGGGAAGGCTGTCCCAGCCCCCATAATTTCCTCATGGCTCTCAGCAGTTCTGCTGCTCCGCTCCCCTTCTCCGCTGCTGGCACTCGTACAAGACAAATGCCGTCAGCTTGTTCACCGTGCTGGCATGTCAGGGAGAAGCAAAACAGATAAAAGTAGTCATGATGCCAAAAGGAGAGAGAGACATCCCTCACTGCTCTGCTGATTGCTCCCACCGGTCGTTCAGATGAAGGCCTTGCTATGACGCAGAGCCGCAGCAAATCCAGCTCTGCTTCATCCCCGTTAGCTGGCTCTGCCCCGTGGGGATCTGGCTCCTGCCCCCTTTACTGTCCCAAGGAGACTAGGAGCACATGCCAGCAGTCCCTGCAGCCGTGCCAAAGACGCTCTCCTTTGGAAGGTCTACCCCATTTGACGATACCCACTTCTTTCCTGAGGACTGTCAGAGATGCTGCTGAGAATCCCAGGATAGCATTTGGCTCCCCAAACTGGAGACAGAACAACAAAAACTGGGTGTAACAGACCCCGAGCTGTCAAGATATGCATTATGCTTGGGGAGGAAAGGACTGGGCCGTTCACTGTCTTCCTTGTGGACAGAGTCACCTGTTCACCCCATAAATGCTTTTCAAGCCTCTGACACCACTGATGAACTCCTTCACTCATTTCGACACAGCTAGGAGCTGGAAATGCCAGACCTCTGGAAACACAGAAGCTGAGCTGAGATGCCCCAGCGCTTAGATCTGCCAGGTTTACATGCTGTGATACCCGCTCACCAAGTCACAGAACGACTCACAGAATGTTTGGGGTTGGAAGGGACCTCTGGAGAGCCAGCTCTGGTGGCAGGTTAGGCATCTCTCCAGAGCAGGAGACTCCCCAGCCTCTCTGGGCAGCCTGTTCCAGGGCTCCATCACCCTCACCAGAAGGAAGTTTTTTCCTCACATTCAGGTGGAACTTCCCGTGTTCCAGTTTGTGTCTGTTGCCCCTTTTCCTGTTGCTGGGCACCACTGAGAAGAGTCTTGCCCCATCCCAGTCAACACAATTAATCCTGGAATCAAGATCTGTAATCTGAAACGGCTTCATCTTACGGAAATGTGGAGACACCGGCGGCAATACTGAAGCTGAAGTCCAGCATTTACCAGGGAGAGCAGCACCTCTAGCGAGCGTTTCTAGTTCACGTGAAGCAGCGTTAAAGTCCATGGAGCGACACGAGCTCGCTCAGGTTTGTTTCTCTCCAGGTGAAGTACACCAGGAGGGTAGATCTTTCCCTTTCCTCTGTCTCCTGTTAGCACGAGCACTTCAGGTGGAGGAAAGGATCTTTTAGGAACCAGCTCCTTTTTAAAGCTTGCCCCTTCGGTCCTCAGTGGCTTGAGACAGTCCCTGGAGATCCTCATCCTCGAATCCTCGAATTTTGATACCGTTATCCTCCTCTATCGATCAGTAGAGGAGAATATCAGTAGCTCCTTCAGTTTTCCAGGTAGGCACCTATCCCGGGCTGCCAGCCGGCGGGTTGGGGACACCTCAGCCGCAGAGCAGAAGGCGATGACAGAGGCTGTACGGAAAGAACTGAGTCTGGACAGGAGAGGAATCAGGAGGAGGAGGGGTCCCTCTGAGTCATTGTTTCCTCCTGGCAGGACTGATTTATCCCAAGCCAGGCTCCAAAGCCGTGCTGCAGCCCAGCACAAGCTCTCCCCACTTTGTGTCCAAGCTGTCTGCCACCTCCCAGGCTGGATCTGCACCATGCCCACACCCCTGTCCACAGGCCTGAGACCCTGAAGAGAAGCACGTGTCCACGCTGGGATGGCACTGAGCTGGGCTCGTCGCAGTGCAGGCATGGCTACTGACCTCACTGGCCCGTTCCTCAACAGCAGTTCTGGCTTGGGTTCCAAGTACATTGGAGGGGGATATTTCTTTCTTCTCCCTGTTCTCTGCCTGATTACTCAAGATGAACTGAAGAGCCAAACTTCCAAATTAATTCATGTCCAAATTGCCTTTCACACTTGCTGTCAATACCGTTAGTATTTTACGTTATTCCCACAGATACATTACCAGGCAAACATACACAGTCCTTGCCCCGAAGAAATCATGGTACAGGCTTGAGAGGTGACAAGGAGCAAGTCCTAACAGCACGGGGGCTGGAACGAATGAGGTAATGAGGCTGCAGTTGCTCATGGCAGACACGTGCACAGCTTGGTGGATCTCCGCTGAGAGATTAAATAGTTTTTGTTTATTTAATTATTAAACTCAGAAGAATTTCTAGCAACCCTCATGGGATGCAGAACCACAGCTTCGATTCAGGTCTATTGCTCACGTCTAAATTAAAAATGAAAACCAGATGGTGGGTTATTAGATAGCTGCCACAGCAGCTGACAATCTGTTCCCTCCCCACGTCGGCAGGGAGCTCCGGGAAGGGAGCGGTAGTGTGTGGTACCCAGTCCCAGCTGTGTGCTGCAGGTGTCGAGCCAGTGTCTGCACATAAATGAAGCAGCCAGACTCGTGTCCTCTAGCCAAGATCCTCAAGCAGAAGCCTTGCAATGAAGGTTACTTAGGAAGGAAGAGGAAGATCAAAGGGTTCAGTTAAAGTACACCCCTCAGCCTCTCCAGAGGCAAAACCCTGCATTGCAGACAGCCAGGCCCTGCTCTGTCTGTACACAACGTGGGCTGAAATCTTCATGTAGTAAAAAAATATCAAACCCTCTGTTTTGCTGTGACTATGTTATCTACAGAACCAGAGAAAATGACGTGATGAAAGAAACAGGCTGAATGAAGATATCAGTGGTTTGTGTCGTAAGAAATAAACCACAGGGGAAGGGCACTCCTGGATGATGCTCTTGAGAGGAAACGGCTACGGGTCAGGTCTGCTTATGCAGCAGAGGACGAGGGAGGGCTGAGCGACAAGGGTTTTAATGGATATGCAGTATCATCTCCTTAAACAGCTTAGGTAAATAGCGCCAAAATAATTGGTGAAATCACCCAGGTCAGAGAAAACCAGTCTTGTACTCTGTTAAATATGCGTTTTGCACACCCTGCACCTTGGCAGCGCGCATGCCTGCCACTCCCTTTCAGCCTAGTGATTTTTCTGCCATCTCCAGATCCCAGGTTACTGTGTTGAGCATTTGGCAAGTGCTTGGGCTGTGAAATGAATCCCTGCCCAGCACTGCATGGACAGCAATCACCTGGGAAACCTTTGCAAACCTCACCTAACCACCCAGCAGCATTTCCCGAGCCAAGCAGAAGCGGCTGCCTGCCCTCAGGATGACGTTGTCCACTTGGGATTACTTAGCAGAAACCTTTGGAACAAGGAAAAAGAATTATGATGCTGGCAAGGGTCTGGGGAGACTCCAGCTCAGAACTCACCTCTGCCCCTTTGAGACAGTGCACAAGCCGTTTAATTCTGCTTTTCATGTCTTTGTGAAATGGGAGCAGTGCGATTCTCTCTTCAAGTGGAGGGAGAGGCAGCAGCAAGAACTTCACCAGGTGGCAGATGCTGCACAAATGGGGACAGCAATTAGTGTAGAGAAGTGATTTAAGGTGTAAAGTCCAGTGACTGGAAGTTTAAGCCCTTTAAAGCTCTGTGCATGTTTCCTCGCTAGCTCGTAGCTGAGCCGCCCCACGAGGCATCTGGAGCATTCTGCAGCGTGGGGCTGCGCCGCTGCTGGATGCCACAGCACCACACATCGAGTCAGATACTCACAGATGGTTTTTTCTCAGCCAATGAAGGCTGAAATAGATGTAAGACTTGAGGAGATTTCACCCCATAGTGCTAGAGCGGTTTGTAGGATTAGGTTGGGCAGTTTCTCCCCCGTTGCCCCCACTGGGGTAAAGCCCGCACCACGGATGCTGCACAGTGAAACGCTGCACATCCCTGTTGGCTGCAGGGTGGAATGGAAAGACATGTCTTGCAGCCGGGGAATCGTGACCTTCAGCAGGCCCTCCCTGCACTCCCAGCCCCTTGAATACCTGCCAGAAAAAGAAACCTGTCAGTGCTGGAACAGCATCTTTTGTTTGCCGTGGTATTTTTCACGGGGAACATTAAATTGGAAAAAAATTAACATCTGGAGATCCTCAGTTTTAAAGTAACAGGTAGTGCATTTGGAAAAGGACAAATCTTTGACAAAGAATTTAATGAAAGAGGGAGACGGGTTAGCTCATGGGACCGGAGCTTTGAACTTCCAACAGGGGTATGAAACGGCGCTTACTGATAGCAAATGGTGCGGTATGGCTGAATGCTGATGACCCCTGCATCACACCCCCCGGCTTCCTATTTACATACACACTAAAATGACCACATTTGTGTTTCCTTTCTGGAAACACTGTGGGAAATGAGTATATTAATGGAAAATTCATAAAACTAAAGAATTGCATGGAAATATTGGAGAGCATTTTTAAAATGGGAATTCCTGATTTTCTCAGGAAATCTGCTTCCGAGAGCTGTGCTTGAGACTGACGTTGGGTGTTCACACAAATACACAAGCTGCATCCACAGTGATCCGTGGACCTTGCTTCCCTGCTCCCCTCCGCAGCACACAGGAGGCAACAGCGGAGGGGAGCGTGAAACTCCAGAGTCACTGTGCTGAACGAGTGGCTGGCCAGTCTGGGTCTTGTATCTCTCGTCACAGAATGGTTTGGGTTGGAAGGGACCTTAAACAACATCCAGTTCCAAGCCCCACCACGGGCAGGGACACCTTCCACCAGAGCAGGGTGCTCCGAGCCCCGTCCAGCCTGGCCTTGAGCACTGCCAGGGATGGGGCATCCACAGCCTCTCTGGGCAGCCTGGGCCAGTGGCTCCCCACCCTCACAGGGAAGAATTTCTTCCTCACATCTAGTCCAAATCCACCCTCTTCCAGTTTGAAACCATCACCCCTCATCCTATCACTACACTCCTTGAAGAAGAGCCCCTGCCTGTCTTCCCTGTAGTCCCTTGCAGCACTGACAGGCCACACTAAGGTCTCTCTGGAGCCTTCTCTGCTCCAGGCTGAACGACCCCAGCTCTCTCAGCCGGCCCTCCCAGGGCAGGTGCTCCAGCCCCTCTCATGAACTCCTGCAGTTCTTACAGAACTTACAAGCTATTTCATTTCCCTGTGAATAACGTGCCTAGCAAATGGAAATCTAATTTTCAAATTTCTGGTTTATAATTTCTCGGGACAACAAAGTCCCTTGGCCTTTCTAGCCGCAGGTTGTTTGGGACAGATCAAGAAGAAAACAGATGGAGCTTTTTCCATCCTGATTAGGAGCAATTTCTTGATACCTGCTCTGCAATAGAAATACTTCTACCAGCCACTCATTTTGCAACTTCTTCCTGCTTTCAAACACTGCAAATAGATTGGAACAGAGATTGTGTATTTAGGAGCCTTCAAAGCACCAGAGAGCTTAAGACATGCTCTGAAGATTGCTTAAGACCTATGGATCAAATTCATCCTGGCAGCCACTTCCACAAGTCAAGAGATTTTCTTGATAGATCCATTTGGCTCCAGGTACCTGCAGTCACTGCCATGTGCTGTCAAGTGTCAAATCAACTCGCACTCACCAGTTCCCCATGTATTCTTCCAACAAGACACTGATCCAGCGTGGACTTTGCAAAGAAACAACTTATTTTCAGAGGACATCACAGCTGACCCACGCACTCACTGCGTGAAGGACAGGTGAAATGAAAGCAATCAGAGTCGAGACTTCTCCTGACCTGCCAGAGGATGAAAACTACCTTCTTCTCTCTCCCCTTTAACAGTTTTAAGGGAGGATCAAATTAAATTGGGCCCCAAAAGTACTCCTAAACCTTGAAGAATATAGGGCAAGAGATGGAACATGTTCTGTCATCTGAAAAATCAAATTAAGTGAAATGCTAAAACCACGAGATTTGTTTAGTACAGGAAGCACCTACATTTCCAGACTTGAGAGCACTTTCTCCACAACCCTGATTAAAATTACTCATCAAAACCCTGCACAGAATTAACTTCATTTCATTTGGTGAACAATTATGCAGCTTGGGTGGAGTGGAAAGTATCCAGCACGTTATTAGTTAGTGTTTAGCAGCGGCACGTAGTAAAATTTCTGCTTTTTTCCTCTCTTAGGGCTGTGTGCCAACGTAGACGTTTACCAGGAAAAGCAAAGGTGAGGGGAGATGAATAGGAGCTGGGAAAGCTCAGGCTGTAAAACATCAACACAGGAACGAACGGCAGCAAAACAAAGTTTTTCAAAGCAAAGTTTTACTTCTTCTTCTTCCCATAACGCGTGGCAGAACCAAAGTATCTAGAGAAAGCAGGGCTGTGTATCGCACGACACAGGTAGGGTGTTAGGGGACACAGAGCTGCTTTATCAAGAGCTCTCCTGGACGCTGGGCTGAGGCAGGGGTTAGGCGAGCCCTGCCGCTCCCCGTCCCGCCTGCGCAGCGGTGGGCTCGCGCACGACAGCCCCGCTGGAAAGGGAAAGCACGTCTTCCCATTTTGATCAAGCTGAAGAGCGTGTTCTCCCCGGCACGTCTTCTGGGCTTAGCAAAGTCACAGGATTGGATTCCTTACGATGCTTTTTAGCATTTTGGGGCTGAAGAACGCTTGACAGGAAAGAGAGCCGTAGAAACCAGATCCATTGCAACCTCAGCCGTGGCCGGGACCTAAGTTCTGACGCAGCTTGTTTTAGTAACACAGCTTGGACTAGGGCCGTGTTTTTGAAGTAACACTAATCCTCAGTGGATTAACATTCCACCTGAAGCATAATGGCTCACTGTCATAAATCCATCACAAAATTACAGCAATTATAAATAAGAAATGCACTTCAAGAAAATGAACTTACTGTAGGGGGGGGAAATATTTACTAGAGCATGCAGCTGAAAAAAGCCTCATGCTGACAAAGCACATTAAAGATTTCATGTAGAACCCTTATCACAGCCAGCTCGTGTTTGCAGAGCCTTTCAGTCAGATGGGTTTTACTAAAGGATATTTGAACAAGAAAAGAGCCCTTGAATCAGGCAGACACCGCGCATGAAAGACACAGTTTTGACGAAGCTCACACACACAAGCTTAAAACAAAAGCATGAAACTCCTCCAGATTTATAGCCAACTTTATTCCTTTCATAGCGCTGGCTTTCAAATACTTTGTGGAAAAATGTTGTTACAACAATAAAGGGTGAACAGGCAAATCCATGTATTCCCAGTTGTTGTCCCAAGCAAACAAGGAAAACATTTCACACTTCACAATTAATACAATGTCCCTTTGTCCCAACACATGAAAGAGCCATTTAAAACAAATAAATGAAAAGATAGCTACATTTTAGAAACTATTCAATGCATTTTCACATTTTCTTTTGCAATAGAATCTTTTCCACTAGCTCCGACTACACAATACAGCAGCAAAGGCCAGAAGAGAGAGAAGGGCAATATGCTGTTGCTCCAGATGCCTGGGGACCACAGAAATTGTACTAAGGTAATTAAAAGCCCTGCTGGTAAACCCTGGGGCCTCTGCCCTCGAGCGGTGAAGACCAGTGCCAGTGCATTGACTGAAATATTTAGAATCTGTCCCAAGGTGTCAATCTGTAAACAGTTATTGACAGTTACGGGCTTTACTGGAACACTGGTCCAACAGGAGCAGCTTTAGCGTCTTCCTGCTGGGCATTCCGGGGGTATCTATCACCACACCATCATCCTAAGCACCACTTAAAAAGTAACTTACAACTTCAGGTGGGTCTTTGGAAGATCAAGGCCCATGTGGTGACTGACCTCCCTGAAACACTTCCAACATTTCAGGTTCTGGCCACCCAAAGTGCCACTTTCTGCGCTACTGAAAGCTGAATGAAGGTGGGAGGTGCAGTGGCCAAGGCAACCTGAGCCTGACACAAAGGCTCTGCTGCAATTTCTATTCTTGGATGAAGGCAGAGACGGGCCCATCCCCATGGGAGCTGGTGCAGGTTTTCCCTGGGCACGACCACAGGGGCTCAGACAAGGGCAAGAAGTGGCTCATTTCGTCTGAGAGAGTGCAGGCTGGTGATGGTGCTCAGTGTCCTGGAAAGACGTAGCTCCTTTGGCCCAGGAGCACATCTGAAGACCTGTTAGACAGCAGTTGGACAACACTGAAGATGCCAGGGCCAACAAAGAGAGACAGAGCCTGACTGGTTTTCTATGACCAGTTTCCTTCTCTCCATAGACCGTTATATGCAAGTTTTCGCATTCGGTTAATAAATCCACGCTGTCCTTTTGATATTACTTACACTGTGGCTAAGCCAAACGTTGGAAGGTGGATTTCTCTCCTACCTCTCCCCTTCTTTCAAGTCTTTGCAAAGTCTGTAGCTTTTTGTACGTAGACATAATGTAGCTCTAGAGAGCCACAACCAGTACAGCCAGCTCTTATTTTCCGCAGGATGTGTGTGCTCTTCTCTGAACCGTGTGCCCTTTGCTGACTTTTGCCATTTTCAGTATTCAGATTTTCTTCTGAGGCTCACTCAGAATTTTACAATAAAGAAGATCTCTGAGTACTGAGAAAAAAAGGAGATTGCTTGGTTTATTCATCATTCTCATTATCTGCCCCTGGGTGCCTTAGTTTTACTCTTTCTATTTGAAAACATTACCCCTCGTCCCATCACTATGCTCCTTTGCTATTTCTCTTAGCCAAGACAGAAAGGGGAGGAATTCCCAATCCTCTCCCCCTGCCCCTCAACGAGCGGTTTATAGGATTCCAGGCACGTCCTCCAGACTGAGGATCGTAGCCTCCTGTCCAGGCTGAAGCCAGCGGCAAGGCTGGGTTAGCAGCAGACGTGTCTCTACGTGTTAATTAAGCCAAGCTCCATCTAGGGCAGCTCTCCACGACGTGGAGCAGAGCCCCAGCACACAACGGCCCCAGCTCCCACCGCGGCAGTGGTGAAAGCCCAGCGCCCAATGAAGACACTGGGAGTTCTTAAGACATCTTTTGAAAGAGATTAAACAGCCCCCACATTGGATTAGAAAGATGATGCCTGACACGTTTAGTTTCCGTTACCTTTTGTGCAGCCGCAGTGCACAGACCTGTACCAAACAGCGCATTGTCATGCAGATTTCCTCCAGTCCCCCCGGGGTTTCAGAGATTCCTAAGACCCTCACAGCAGGAGACCCTATTATTAAGCTATCTGCCCGTATCAGGCAGTAAGCTGTGCCTAAGGGCCATCTAGAGGATGCTGAGCTACCAGAAAGCGGAGGGGTCAGGGGTGTGTGGTGAGAAAAAGGCCTTTAATCTCAGGATGCCAGTAAGTGGGGGTGTGCAAAGCCCGTCAGCATTCCTCAGTTGTCTCTGTTCCCCCACCAAAGTACGTCGTGGAGTAAATTAGATAAATTCCCAGCCTTGATCGTCTGATTAGGAAAATTGATTTGTTGCCAGAGGAACCACTTCAACAACAAAGCAGAGATAAGACTGAGCAGAACAACCCAATAAAACGGTACAATGAAGTTCCATTCAGTGAAAGTATTTTAATGTGCCTCTTTTTTTCCAGTGCAAGGAAAGGAAGGCTCCAGTGATATTTCCAAGAGAAATATGTATGTATTTAATAGCTCTCATACACTTCCTTGAAGGAAACCGCTCAAAAACCTGAAACCTCTTTCTGAAAAAGAGGCACGGGAAAGGAATAATCACGCAAATCATTTATCTCACATATGCGATGGAGAAGGAACAATTTCTGCCCTCAGCTCGTGACCACAGAGTTATTTTGAGGGAGGTCTGCTATTTAAGCCGTGCAGTTTTCTTGTTTTTACTGGCACCAGAGAAGCAAAAGGTTGTGTGTGGAAGGGAAAGGCTTTTCTGCCTCTAGAAATGCCAGCACTCCAGCTCAGCAGAGAGGGGAGACGACCCGCCACGCAGGCTCCAGTCCCCGCTTCCACCGAGCCAGATTAAAATCCAGGCTTGGCCCAAGAAGCTGATCGACCTCCGTTTTCTTCAAGAAACAAATGAATAAACTAAAGAAAAGTCGCCTGGCTGGCTATGAAATCCAAGCCTGCCCTTCAGCCCCCTCACATCCTCTTCCCCAAGCCCCCGCTCAGGAGGAAGACAAGCCTGACGGCAGATGCGCCGGAGCTTTTCTGCTGTACTGCCAATGCAAACAAGCCGGGGGGAACTTTCAAAGCCCTCCCTACAAGTTTCGCACAACGCAAACAGAAACAGGTCTTTCCACACACCTAAAACGTTAAAAACAAGCTGGCTTTTCAGACTCTCCTTGCCCTCGATTCAATTCCACCCTCCAAGACGAGCTGGCAGGCAGGAATGTTAGTTTAGCTGTCATACCCTGAGAAAAAAAATAAGCAGAATGGTTCATTTTCTACACTTGAGGTGCAGAGAGACTTTGCATAGACAAAGCTTTCAAAACAAAGGAGTGGAGAATGCTTTACTCGTTTGTTCCCATTTATTCACTGCCACCAACTGCATTCAGTCAGAAGTAGAGAAGTTCGTTTTTTTGGAACAAACCCTTCAAAACCCTGGGCAAAGTCTGAGGACAAAACAACCACGATCTCGGTAGCTTTGTAAGGGACTCTCAGCACATCTTCATTTCAGTTTACTGGTCCCGCTCCTTTGTGTTCCTTCATACGGACAGGTCTGGCTACTGGGCTTCAGTGGCTCTTGGTCTGCTGAAACCTCAAATAAAACCGAACAAATTTGGCCGTAGTTTATACGATAAATATAAACCTCCCAGATAAATGGGTCTGTATGCTAAGAAATAAAAATGGTGCTGCTCATAGTTCCTTGGCTCTCTTTAATAGGATGCTAATGAAAAATAAAGAGGTGGGAAGTAGAGAGCGGAAGGTTTTTCTTCTCAGCCAAAGAGTGAGCAGTAGAGAGAAGACGCGAATTCCTACATCTGAAACCTCATGATCTAGCCCACTGCTGGAAGGAGACTTAGCCACTGCCTCACTATACCATCACCGCGTTGTGAAGTTTCCCTGATGATGGAGCATTGCGCATTCATTTTGTATAGTTAGAAACACGGGTCCCGTTTCAAGATTTCCCTTTGATGTGTGTTTTTTCCTGGGTGACTGATCTTTATGAATAACTCTTCAGTAACGTTGCCCTCAAGACGGGGATTTTGGTTTTTTTAAACTATAGTATGTGGCAAATTAACCCAGTGGAATTCACAAGGGGCTTATGGGACGTGTCAAAAAGAGAGCTATTGTATCTTGGCTGATTTATGATCACCTTCGCGACTCCACCTTGGCTGCACTTTGCTCAGGAAAACCTGCAACGTTCCGCTGTAGCAGTGAACCAGACAAGGATGTTGGCAGAAACCAGAAACGAGGGTTGAAATCTACCCTCTTTTGGGACATTTTTCTCCTCACAGAATCAAATGATGTACCAGGCATATGCAGAGGCTCCTTTTACTTGTAATTGATTTGCAGGTGGAGCAGCACCGTCTGGGCCTGACAGCAAGGAGACAGCTTTTAAGGATAAGAATCCTTGCACGAAGCAGCTACTGCCAAAAGATACAAGTACTGGTGTATCGCCCCTCTGAAATGCTCAGAGGGATGGACAAACTAACCATGTGGTAATAATACCTGAACCCGAAGTCGTATTTTCCCATCACTATCCACAAGACCTTTCGCAAAAGAAATCAAAACAATCATTCACCTGCAACTTGCCCAGAAGATCCTTTGGCAGACCAAACCCAGAGGTAGGTAGAGGACTCGGCAAGTGGATCCTAGTTCCCTGTGAAAGTCACCAACGCCACATCTCCCTTCCTATACTTAGCTGAATTAGGGATTTTTTTTTTCTATAAGCAGTTTCTTACTGAGAGAGTTGATATGGGAGAGCCCTTGTTCCTGAGGTCTCTGGTGGTGTGCTGGCAGCCCGCGCTCCAAGGCATTGTGGAGCCAGGGGGAAGCTGGAGAAAGAGCTAAAAAGAACAATGTCTACCTGGGAGCAAGTCCAAGATTGATTTCTGACCCTGGCCAAGAGGCAGGAAGAAAACTCACTGTTACCCAAGTGGGCAGTTCTGTGGAGAAGCAGAGGACTTCTGCCTCCGGGCTGTACCAGAAGAGGGGAACCACGGTGTGCAATACACGTTCCCAGTTTATTGTTCAGTCCTGTACCCAAGTGCTGATCAGTTCACAAAATCTACTGGTTTTTCCTAAAAAACGTACACTGACATCCTTCAGAATCCTATTTTTTTTTTCGTTTAAATCCAAACAACGCAGTGAGAGGACCAAGGGTATCTCCATGGACCAAGTCCTGGGCTAAGTCTCCCAGATCAATGGTTTAAGGAAGAATTTCACCCCTTTTCTTTACCATCCCACAGAATACACTTATCACAGCTCAAACTGGAGAAAAATGCTGCACACGGAGGGAAGGCAGGTACCGCCATGCTGTTCCTTTAAGGCGCCATGGAGGGAAGAAATACAAAGAAAGCTTTAGTCCAAATGGACTCCGGAGCTCACAGAATATGTCATATGCACATTACTGCTTTAGGGCTTTTTTTTTTTCTTCCCCTAAATAAATTGCCCTGTGAGAAAAGCTGGCTGCAAGTCAACACCACAGAAACCTAATTTTAACTCCAATGAATACACTATTTATAAGGCCCCCTTTCTGCAGAGGAAAAGCCCTGCCGCTGCTGGCAGTTTTGATGTGATATGAACACATATTTCTAAGACATTCAAATGGACTGGCTTAAAAAAATAGTGTGTTTTTACTCATGCATCTTTAATGTTCAAACTGTTCTTGGCAGCTCCCAGTCAGAGGCACTGTCATTCAAAATAAGAGAATGACAGACATTAATATGGAAACATTCAAGCTTTTAACTGAGCTGGAACAATAATTATGCCATCCAATTTTATTCTAAAGAGCATTGACCTCGGTCTCCCCTGGCAGACAAGATCCACAAGACAAAGATATAAAGTGGTGTTTAGGGAAAGCAAGAGAGAAGTTTTTTGGCCACAGTGCCTCGCACAGTGTCAGAACCCTCGCCTGAAACTAAAAATATCATTGCAGGGGTACCGGGGGATTCGTGGTATGACACAACAGTGAATCAAGTCTTGACTACAGGAAACACTAATGCTCTGAAAACACTGCGCTAACACATCACGGAAACAGCCATCCGAGGGGGAATTCGGCGTGGCACCACCTACACCGCGCTTTCCCTAAATATAAATAAATTATACCAGCACATGCTCGGTACGCCACTCCCAGATGCTGGAAGTGCAAAGACCCATAATGAAAACCAACGCTAGCGCTGGGGGAAGGTCTGTCGTTAAACACAACACTCGGGGAGCGAGGAGGGGGAACAGCTTTTAATGAAACAGGTCGCAACAGTTTGAAAGGAGCTGACAACAACAGGGAATGCTGGAGCCAAGATATCGAAGTCTTCTCAGTCTTGGTCAAAAGTAAGAGCCATAACCCCTTGCAGACAACGAAACTGTGTTTTATTGCACCTGTAAAAACGTGCTGGTTTTTGCTGAGACAATAAACAGATGGTTGTCTTATGCTCAGAAGCAATTGGGAACAGGCTACTTAGTGTAGACATTAGAGACTGCTGAGAGGTGATATTAGAGAGTATTTGTAGGGTGTTATCCCAGCACAGGACGACCTTCTGCAGCAGGATCCACTGTCCCTCCTGTTCTCCTTCTCCAGAGGAGGAGAAGAGGGAAGAAGGGGCAGGAGGGTCCAACATGCAAAAGTAGCAAGGGGAAAATATTCAAAACACCACTAAGATGATTTACATTTGACTTATTTACATCCTACTTACAGAGATGAACTCCAGCTACGCTTGCCTGTTCTCACGGTCCAGTGAGGCAGTGTCTCTGTGTCCCACCTGCAGCTCCGCACGCCAGCTCCGCGCAGCAGCTAGTGGGGATTTTCAGCTAGTGCCAAGGGAAAAATAAGAAGGCTTTCCACTAACCTGAACTGGACATCTGCAAACATCCTGCTGTGTTCGTGGTCCGAGTGACTGTGAGTCAAACTGCACAAACTGCAGGGATAAATCCTCAACATGAGCCAAACGGAATTTTCCCTCTGTGTGTGCGTACACTGATGCGTGTCCATGTGTGCACCCAAACTAATGCAACAGGAATCTCTGTGAGAACCCAGATGATGTTTCCAAGTTGCAGCACACACCATTTGTCAGGATCTGGAAAGCGATTCGGGCACTTGTCTTGTCTGGACTACCTTAATCCTCTGACAAATGGCATTTTTCCCAGTCGTCCCAGAAGTACCATCTCCTCACGCTTCCCTCCACCCGGGAGAAACTTGCAAACACTTCTGTCCCTCTCCCGTTTCTTCACTGGGTGATCTTTTAATTTACGGACAAACACTTACAGACAGGTACGAGGAAGTGACCAGAAGCCCCAGTACAAACACCTTTGTGCCTTTGCTTCTCCTGAAGCACAGAAGCAGCTCCTCTGCCCTGAAGGACACTGCTCGCGTGCTTAAGAACGTGATTCCTCATTTGCGGGACCGGGGACAGAGCACACACCTTGCGCACAGCTTCCCACGCACACACAAAAAAGAGATTTCCGAAGGGTTCCTCAGGAGAGCCACAGGGTCAGAGCAGGGCGAGAGGAAGGGCGACAGAGGTGGAACTGGGTCCGACTTGGGCTAACCGACACGGCAGGAGCCCCAGCCACGGGACGGTGCACGTTACCACCTCTGCGCCTGCTCAGCTCCCCCTGCTCTTCGCCGGTTCCCCGGAGGGTTAGTGGCATCAGCCAGGCGAAGCATTCCCTCGGCGTCCTGGGAAGGGCCTGGGTGCAGGACGTGAGCAAAGTCGCCTTTCACGTCTGGAAGTCTCCTTGGAAAGGTTTCAAAGGTTCCACCAGCAGTTTTTTCCCAGACTGTCCTACCTAGGCGGCCTCTAGGGAGTTTGAGTAACCTGCTCATCACTTTCCAGTTCAAAGCGTTCTGTACCTGGATGAGCAGCTTCAGCGGAGCCTTCTCTAAGTTCAGTTCCCTTTGAAGACCTGATCTATCATCAGCCTGGAGAGCTTCCTGACTCCTGTATGAGATGGGAAACTTTTTAAGCCGACCTTTCTGGCTGAGATCTACATTGCAGCAAAGCTGGAGGGGAAAAATCGTTACAAAGCCAGCAAGCTTCCCAGGCAGGAGGAGAGCAGCCACTCGCTTTTTGTGTGAGAAAACACTGCTAGTGACATCAGAGCAGAGCTGCATCTTCTGCCAGGTGTTAAAACGGGGACCAAAGAAATCCAGACAGCATAGGGGGTGAAGAGGCAGAAACAACATCGAAGCATTATCTCAGACTTCTGAGAGTTTGAGTTTCCCAGGCTGGTGGGATTGCCGCCTTTTGATGAAAAGATCAGTGTTAATCGTCTGTAAGACTGAGCTCCCCAGCCCTAGAGCCACCCGAACGATGTTTTTCACAAAAATCCCCGTTCTTGCCACAGTTCAGATCTGACTGATTTTGTCACTGAATAATCCTTTGTAACTGGCAAACAGCTTATGCTGCAGGAGGGGCAGAGGAGACGTGTTTTACAGCAAAGGCATCTATCACCTTGCAAAAACTCTGCGAAGGCACCAGTGAGGCTGGAAGTAACTCATTGCGTTTCCATTTGGGACGGAAGGGCGTCAGCCCTGCGAGCCATCAGGGGACAGCGGTGCGCCTGGCGAGCCATCAGGGGACAGCGGTGCGTCTCCCTGCGGCTGCTGCTCGAGCTGGAATATTCTGCAGACGTTCGCAGCTGGAGGCGTGCAGGAACAGCGGAGTGCTTCAACACCCGCTCCTCTGCGCCAGCATCTCTATCACCGGCTCCTCTGGCCGCTGTTTGGACACCTCCATCCTCCCCCCGGTGCCTGGATCTCTTGGCAAATTTCCCCAGATAGGCAGTTTGCTGTTTTCGACGAAGGAGGGTGGTAATTGGGGGATATTCCGCTTTTGATGTGCAGGGCAATTAAATCCTCAGTGAATAGGGAAGAAAACGAGCCATTCGGTGTCACTTGAAAGCGGAGATGTGTAGCGCCGTTTCTGCGCACCAGTGTGAAATACAGAGGGGCATAAGGGCAGCCCCGAGCTCTTTATGTTGCAGCCAGAGCCGCAACGGCACAACAGCCCATTCAGCGGGGAGACTATACAATGGGTCATGAGAAAAACCCGGTGCTCCTGATTAAGTTTGCAAATACTGTATCTGGAGGGATTCAGAGACACGGCTGTACCAGATGAAAGGTCCCAGCTGGAACTGGGATGAGGGGCAATTCTACATCGTGAGCGGCTCTGATTAAACTGGTACTCACCCAGCAGCTCTCTTTTACTCCCTTGTACAAATTATTCAATTACCATTTCTGACAGGTTTTTACTTACCTTTAAAGTAGTTCTAACAGCTAATAAGATACCCTGAAACAACCTGTTCATTGAATGAAAAGACAACATTAACTCTGATTTTCACAGTTTTGCATCCAATCTTACAAACAAACATTTTCAAGAAGGAAACAATCTGCCTGTGGGATTCATTCCACCTTTGAAAGAGTTCACACGAAGGACTAGGGGAATGTCAGCAAATCCTGGTGGTTTCTCAAATGCCCCCGAGGTTTACAAAGTAGAATTTAAGGAGAAGGTAGAGGCAACTGTCTTATTAAACAGAAGGAAACGGGGGCGAAGAAAAAGCAGAGGACCGTTAGCCGGTTCCTACGACGCGGTGTTTTTGGTTACTTCTCAAGCCGCGTACGGTGCGGCATCACGGGACAGATGAGGCCCTACGTGTGGAGTCAAGAGGATGAAAGTCAGCATTATGCTACCTACAAAAGCATGAGGCTGAACTCAGGCTTAGGGTAAGCACAGTCTTTGGAAGAAAAAATATGACTAGTGAGAGACCTGATTTTGGCTTTTCTGATTTGAGTTCAATGGGAAAAAAAAAAGAGAAAAAGTGGGAGGAAAAAGAACCCAAATGTCTGGCTGATGTAGGAGCGCAAATCCCAGCAATTTCTGGCCACTGCGTGCTTCCACACAGCCTACTCTCAGCCATCTAGATTGCAGGAGTGGGAATGTAAATTCAGAGAGACGGAGTTCCAGGTGCCCAGATACAGAGTTCACAGAATCTCAGAATAACTTTGGTTGGAAGAGACCTTTAAGACCATTGAGTCCAACCATTCCCCAGCACTGCCAGGGTCCCTAAACCGGGTCCCTAAACCAGGTCCCTCAGCAGCACCTCGTCACGGCTGTGAAACCCTCCAGGGATGGGGACTCCACCACCGCCCTGGGCAGCCTGTTCCAGTGCCTCACAACCCTCTCTGTGAAGAAGTTTTTCCTGATGTCTAACCTAGATCTCCCCTGATGCAACATCCGGCAGGTGTAGTAGGGTGCCATGGAGCACATGACTGTAGCTGTCCTTTCTGAAACACTTCCCCTCTCTAATGACGACACTTCTCGCTGAACAACTTACACAGTGTCTAGCTAACAATTTTTTTTTTTAAAGCTGTTTCCATCTTCAGTTAAAAAAGCACCCGAATGTTTACAAGTCACACCAGAAAAACAGGCTGCAACCATCCTCTCCACCTGCGCGGTCAACGGCTGGGCAGGAAGAGAAGACAGTCGGTTACATACGAAATACCTCCGGGAATGAGCTTCGCACACCGTAGCTGTTAAGAAGCTGGGGAGGGTGGGTTTGAAGCGACGACTTTGGCACGCGATAGCTGTGATGGCTCATGAAAGCAGCGCCATGAGGTGGGAGGAGATGCAAGACGCTCCCAGGAAATACCGCGGCGAGGGCAGTTTCTGCTCCTGAGCTCCGTGTTTGTCCTCGGGGGGCTGGTGCTGGGTCTATCGAAACCCTGGGACATCTGTCACTGGCTGGAGTGGCAGCGAGGGGAGAGTCAAGGGTGCTGAACACAAGAAGTGGCTTTAAGTCAACATGAAGCAAAACTGCTAATATAGAAACGGGCAATTTGCTTAGCGGGGGGGGAGAAAACCCCAGTATTTGTTCAATTCTGTAAGGATTTGGGAGTCTGGGCTTTTAAACGTGCATTAGTGCTCTTATACGAGCAAGTGTTTACTTTCCCTGTCTAACTCCTTTTCTTCAGTATTGAGGATCTCCAGCGGCTTATCTAGATCCAAGTGGGTTTACAGTTTAACTCTCAATGTGCCATTTTGAAACAGAGTTTTAAAAAGCCTCTCCTGCTCTCCAGTGCTTGGACACCAGACCCAGAGCCACGAAGAAACGCGTGAAAAAAGCTTGCTTCAGAAAGCCAACTGTGTTACTATTTTCTTTCATATGATTTAGAATAAATTGCCTTGTTTTATTTTGCTGCAATAAATCATAATTCTTTAAGAACTTCTTGGGAAAAGGACCATGTTCTTTGCTTTCCTAATGCAGCCTCGATTTTCTCAGTTGAACGCAATCAAGCTCTATTTTCCAAAGCCACTGAAATGTAACCCCTTTGTTACAGCTGCCTTTCAGGAGCAACACAACAAGAGTTCAAACCAATGTGATTTGACTACTTTGTTCATATGCTGTTTCATACCAGAAACACAACGTTCAGAAATTTCACGTATGCACCTTGTGGTCATGTAAATCATTGTCTGGGAGAACAGTGCCTGGAAAACGGGCTGCAGCCCCAGCCCTTGGGAGCATGCTCCCCTCATTTCCTATTCCCCTCCTTCCCTCACATCAGTCAGGAGTGGGCCCATACTCGTTTAGCAGAAAACACAGACTACGCTGCCAACATTCTGCGTGTATTTTATCCATCAGTCTGTTTAAAAACAGCAGAAAAAAAATTCTTTGTGACCTCATTTTCTACATCCAAAGTGACAGGCTTGTTGGCCTGTGCCCTACAACCTGCCTAAGTTTTTCCTCTCAGGTACTGCCAAGGAGGTGCTCACACTTTTCTGAAAAAGCACATCTTGGGCCTCTGGTTGTCAGGTTTCACGCAGTGGTTAAATGAAATTAGAAGTCCAGCCTACAAGAACTCAAACGTGTCACAGACATCTCGATGTGAGATTCCATTACAGAAGTTGTTTGGAAATGCTGCAGTTTGATGCCATGGTTTCCGTCACTTCATTTAGAGTCACCTCAGGAATGTTAATCGTCTCACAGCGTTAATCCCCCACGCATCGAGCGTTCTCCATAAAACCTAGAACGCTTTGTTCGCGCTGATTGGGATCTCCAAGGGATTAGGTGGTCTGCCCAGAGAAAGGCAAACAGGAGAATTATCCAAACCATTCTTTGAGCATCACGGTGCCTCATAATCCATCAAAACCACTGGCCTTGAATGGGGATCAAGAGCGAGGATTCGTCACGGCCATAATTTGCCGGTTTACCTGATTACAGGTGTTACAGGTGTTGACTCAGAGTATCACCCGAGGGCTACAACTGAGCCTGCAACCCAGAAGGTGCTGCACAAACCGCTAGTAATGGATAGTCCCGGCCCTTTCGGGGGGTGAATCACCTCCTGGTACAGCTTCCCGGCTGGTACGAGCGCGGTGGCTGCAGTGGTCCCGCAGCAGCCAACCTCCTCAAGCGCTGCTCACGGCCAGCGCTGTCTGATGCAGGACATCTCACAGGACTGTGGTGCATGATCAGAGAGCTGCTACCCACCAGCTGAGGAATCACAGCTCATTCCCTGCATGCTTTTAGCCCACAGCAAAGGCAAAGTAATGAGAATTAGCAAAACATTCTCTCCCGCAGAGCACATTAAGATGAACTGCATCACTCCTACGAAAGGCCAGGAGCGCTCACGAGGCTTGTTCCCAAATCTCTGCTGACACAGGGAAATGTGGTCTTGTGTTGGAGCCCTAGTTCTCCTGCAAGCCAGCTTGTACAGCCCATGAACATGGACTCCTCTCCTACACATCTGTCCCACATCTGAGGGGTGACGAATAGACACGCTGGGATAGCAAAGGCTCTAACCATTGAATTGCACGTAAGGTGAACAAAAAAAACAAGTTTGGACTCAGCCATGTGGAGTCGAACTGCCAAGCAACTTGAGATTCCAGTGTGAAAACACTTGTACAAGCCATGGAATGGAGTCTGACTTCAGAGCTGACCAGGAGGGAGATAAAAGAGGAGAAAAATAAGGTGACATTTCTTTCTACCTCACAAGGGAAAAGAGGCAAGAAGTGGATGATGTGTCACTGCCAGCAGTAATGAACCCTAGAACAGCTAATAAAAGCGTTCGGGGCTTTCTGTGATCTCCAACCAGAAGAGGCTGTAGAGAGATACCACCCTGCTCACACGTAGTGCACAGAAAAACCGCGAAGAAAAAGATGGGAAGCATACTAGTACCAGGGAGCAAAGCACTCTGGGGCCCCGTGTTTAACTGGGAAGACAAGCGGCTTCCCAAAGAAGGGTGGGATCGTGTGCAGGACGCGTGAAGAAGCTTTCTTCAACCGAGGACATTATTAAGAGAAACTGTTCTAGGCCTAGAGAGACGCCCCCACACTGCGGTGGCAGCTGGACAACCCAGAAGGACAAGCGAAGGGCAAAAGCCACCAGGGCAGGACCATGCATGGTGACTTGAGACAGAGGTTTCGTGCGGTGGGGGCAGTCCAATAGTAAAAGCATTTTCAAAGCCAGAGAAAAGGGTGTGCGGCTCACAGAGGTCTGCTGGAGACTGTCAGAGAGAGCCAGCCCATGGGAAGAGCAGCGCTGCGGGGTGAGGAACACCCTGCTGGGGAGAGCGGCAGCGGTGGGGCTTCAGCAGCCAGGCAGACCCTGCACGTGCCTGGCGTGGAGCGAGAAGCAACCCGGTCCCGGTGAACAGCACGAACTAGCAGCCGCCTGGCAGAGCAAATGCAGCCGCAGGCTTGTGCCGGTGGGGAGGGAAGGAGGGGGAACACCGCTGAGGACAGGCAGGCTGGTCCTGAGCAGCTCCGAGCATCGCGAAGGAAACACGAGGGATGCGGCCAGCGGAAACGGGAGACAGATCTTGGAGGCTGCGACAGTGGAGGAGGAAGGCTGCTGGTGGTGGTGCTTGGAAAGCCATTCCCAGCAGGGCTGCAGGGAGCAGCGTCTCGCACTCCAGAGTCCGGCCACCTACTTCCAGTGTCCGCATGTCCCAGAGGGAGGTTCCAGGCAACTCAACAGAGCTTCACACTGAGCGAATAAAACAGTGAAACCTTTATTTTCTGGAACCGGCCAGAAATTCACCCAGTGCCATCAGAGGCGAGGTGAGAGGGCAGCTGTACGGACAAGCTCTGGTTTTAGCTGAAGGAATTTTGCAGCGATCTCAGTAGCTGCAAGAGCTGACACCACGATGCGGAGACACTACTCGAATCCGAGGGAAGCCGGAGGATTTATCTGCCGGCCAAGCACACGGGAAACCGAAAGTGGGTGTCCAAAGGGTACCACGACCAGCAGGAGGACGAGCCCGCGCAGCTTCCATGTATCCAGCCCCAGGGCAAACCTCTGCGTTTGGATGGAGCCTACGAAAGCAAGTGATGGCGATGGCAGAGGGGAACGGGCCGAACAGCAGCAAGCCACGAGTCACAGGAGACAGGCACGACTCAAAAAACAGTCAAGGCAAATCAAAAGAGACCGAGAGTAGCAGGAAAGACAATCTCAGCCCAGATGGCATGAGAAGAAGTCCCTGGGTCAGCCCTGGCAATGCAAATAGTGCCGCTACGCAGACTGGACTGCGATAGCATCCGCTGAAGGGTGAGATTTCACATAGACAACGTCAAGAAAAATCTGAGGGGCGAGAAAAACACGGCACATTGTCTAAACTCCACCAACAGCAGGGGGACACTGGGCAGGTCTGGGAACACCTTTAATCGCAGCTGAGGCATGAGAAAGCCTCCAACCTACTGCACACCAGAGAAGAGGCATGAAGCTCACCAGTTTCCAGAGGAAGGAGCTGCAACACGGCTACACTGGCTCGTGTTCATTCCTTCCACCCTCACAGGGAGAATAAACACCTTGGACATGGAGAGGAGTCCAGGTATTACTCTAAGCAGAGTCTATATAGTTACTAAAAATAGGTGCTCTGGAAAGCCCTGTGCTGTGAGCCCTGGCAGCTCTGGGCCAAGCCCCGGAGGCTGTCACAACGGACAATGCGCTCGGTTGTTCAGCAGCACCGCGGGCTGCTGATGGGGGACTCACCGTCTATGTGGCACTAATGAATTTGGTGCTGGCTGTGCCAAATCAGCTCGTTTACTTGGGCACGTTCGTGCACATTGTACATCGACCTGGAGCAGAGAGGAAAATCTTCAGCTTTCCAGCACCGTGGAATAAAGGGGATGTGTTCTCTGGGTCGAGGAGCACATCTGGCACACTCAGCAAGGGTCTGGAGGGCTTTGAGGAGGGTCTACCACAGCACGATTACAGGCTCTTGCAATTTGGAATGGATCTTTTGAGGGCAGAAAATGTTTCCCCCCCGTTATATTTCCTGTACAATCTGGGGGGAAAAATTGGGTAAAGAATAGAAAATCATTTTTGCTCACGAGGAAATGTGTTTGGAGCCCAGTGTTGTGTTGGGTCAATTAAGCAAGCAGGAGCGGGACGGCTCCTGGTGCATGGTGTCCCAGCCTGCGTCCTGGCTCGGCTCCCGGGCGCTGCGGGCAAGCAGGGCTGACGCCAGCGCTGCCTCTGACTGCTCCTGTCTGTCACAGCCCGCACCTTCCTCGGGGCCTACAGCTATTGCTGGAGGAGGTAAGTCCTCAAACGCAGGATTAAAGGCTGCAGTAAGACTGCATCGGGAGCTGCGTGTTGGCGCTCTCCTCCAAACTGGCCAACGCCTCTGCCCCAGGTGACTGCTTCCCATCCTTCACCCTTTTCCAGAGATGTCTCCTCTGCTCCCGGGCACCTCATGGCCGCAGCCTGGCATGAAGCAAACCAGGGTGGGTCACTGCTCGTCTTACCTGCACAAGAAACAGGAAATCCAGTAGCACCCGGGCGAGCGAGGGTCAGCAGAGGCGGTATCTGCCTTCACAGCTTTGCTCCCATCCCTCTTAGGGCAATAAGCCCTTTGCAAGAGAGAAAATCCGGGTGTTGCTAGGATGGGAGAGGAGTAAGCATTCCCAAGTGAAAACTTGTTTCATAGACACAGTGTAAGCAGAGAAGAAAATCTCATTTCATACAATTTGACGCTCTCCTTTGATTAAGTCTTAGTTTTCCACGTTTTCACCCTCTGTGCTTCTCCATCCTTCCTTCCCCCCTGCCCCGTCCCCTCTCACAATCCCCAGGCTGTGCTTTAAACAACAATGCCGCCGCTGAAAGGCTATTATGCAGATTCATGAATACATAATTCAAAATCAAGCTACCACGACAGTTGCTCTTAACTTTTTTAACCCTATTGTCGGGCGAGCGGCGACTTTCAGCAGAGACAGCAGACGAGAGAAATATGACACACGCAGGTTTTCCCACAGCCTTTCGCCCCTTCTCCACGCTAATCCCATTGAGAGCATTTATGCCCCGAGCACAATGCGGGGATCCCTGCCGTGGTCCGGAGCCTGGCCGCAGCTCCGCTGCCCCGTGCCAGGGCGATCCCCGCCACAGTCTGGATCTGGGGTTTGGGGGTGGGATGAAGCTCTTTGCAGTGATCCAAGTCTGGCTGTAGATGATGGAGCTGCTGTGTTAGCTTGGACGTGAGACACATTCATTTATCTCCTGGCCGTTCAGGCACTCCCGCCAGCAAAACGGCACTACCACAGAAATCATCTGTGTAAAATGACACACCAAAACAATACTGAATTCACATCCCAGTGCTCATACTGGTTCGTTTCTGCCTCCTCCTGCCTTTGTACACTAATTTTAGAGAACACCAAGAACGAAGGTTTTAGAACAGTAGTGTCTGACGGGGCCGTGGTGTCCATACACCTCCAAACCAAACAGCCCTTGCAGGCCCAAGGGTAAATTAATGTATTTCGTCTTCCGATAACATGCAACCCAGATGGGCCAGCACTGTCACTTGCTACCTGGCTCCACACAATATGCCACCCTGTCATCGTGCCTAACAGCCCAAATGCAATCTCAGTACCTGCGAAACAGCCCTTTGATTTAGCCCATAAAGACCACTTCTGATTCGCAGCGGGTTAATTTACTGCTCTCAGGATTCGCAGGGGATTCTTAGACAGTTCCCTTCTCCTCCGAAGAGCAAAGAGCGCTCACCTCAAAGGGACTTCTGGCATTTCCACTAAACCCCAGGAGCTTTGTGCCTTTTTGCCGACTTCCAGATGACTGCAGACAAAGTGAGTGCAGTGACTCCTCGGTGCCCGGTAAAGACCCCGCACAAGAGAGTGAGACGACCCACTCTTTAGCGAGTGAATTAATAGATGGTGAAAAGCTCATCTCTAAAATTTGGTACCAGCATTTCTAACGGTCTATGGCCAAGTGAACAATGGGCTGATTTTTATGAAGCTTCACACCAAGGTGAACAAATGTCTTTCACTATGGCAACGGCAATAAAAGGGTAGAGAACGGCTCCGAAGGGTGCTGGCTGGCTGGGGAGATTGGGTGACATTCTACAAGCCTATTCAAGCAGGAAAGGGTTTCAATATGTGCGCTTCCCTCAGGCTGATGGACCCCATGACGTGTTCTGTTCCCCCCTCAGCCCACTGCCATGGACGGGACAGGAAGACAGCAGGAAAAAGAGAGAGCTCATCCATCCCTCCAGAATGGTGGGGGATAGAAAGGAGAGCACCCTGCTAAAAGGAGGGAGAACACGGTTAATTGCTACTTGCTGAAACTGGTGGGGAAAAGAAAAGGCAAAAAAAACACCAGGTAAGAGCTTCCCACTAGCTCAAGCAAAGATTAATTTCTGCTTCTCCAGCTGATTCAGAGAACCACATACCCAGAGCTACAAGACACCCGGAGTGGGGAGCAATGGCAGCTTGACAACAGGAGTTAACGCTTTTCACGAACCAAAAAATTGCACACAGCACCTGGGTCTAGCGCTGCTACGGCCACGTTCTCACCAGATGGACTGTATGATGACTTCACCTTCAAACTTCGACGCT
>NW_010393894.1:54981-125862 GCF_000710305.1 Buceros rhinoceros silvestris
GCTCTTTTCCATTGGTCACGGTCATCTTCTGCAGATCCCACTACCCAGAGACCTGGTTAATGATACCGAGAAGAAAGGGCACCCTCATTTACACTCTGAAGGGAACAAACGGAACAACCCACAGGAGATTGCATGTTTAGGCTGGTGAATGTGGTGGTGTTGGGGCAAGGCCCTGTACCATGCTCTTGCCTCCACTGCAGAACCTTGTGCCTGTGGGACAAAACACAGTCTTTCTGCACTTTCAGTCTAAAAATGCCATCAGCTTGCCCTAAGAACAGGGGTCTTCAAGCGTGGCATGAACCCATCAAGCACTTCAGCCGTTCTCTAGAGCCTCATCCCAGCTGTTGATTTCTTCCCCATTGACTCCGCATTAGGTCACACCACCCTGGGTTCCTCACCTGCTCTCACAGTCATCGGGGGGGATATAAGTTCAGTTGTCACTCCATCACAGAATTTGGAGAATAATTTAGGTGGAAAGGGAGGACTTTTAGAGGTCAGCGGGTCCAGTTTCCACTTATCCAAACATTTCCGTTCAGTTGCTTTTTTAATTTGCAAAAATTCTCTTGTACTCTTTCCTTGAGCTCCATCTCATCCGTCATTTTCTTGGTAGAGCAACTGCTTGGTGGACTTTCACCTTCCCGCAGCACTCACAGTAGTTCCCTGCACTTACAATCCCTCGTCCAAGGACGTCAGAGTTCCTGGCGGGGCTGACTAAGGAGCATCCCTCGTTTTACAGAAGGAAGATCAGTGCCTTCAAAGGATCGAGCAGCTCAGCGTGCTCCTTTGGTCAGGCTCTGCCCCTCGCGTCAGCGCCACGCAGCCAAACGGAGCATCCCGGCAGCTCTGGCTCTGAGGAGCCTTCGGTGCCAAAGGGAACTGCAAACCACCTCACCACAGCAAAAATCAACAGTGAGGAGTGACTAAAGGAGGGGAAGAAACTGTCAGGAGTGTTTGAGGTGACAGCCTGAGGGTCCTAATCAATAAAAATAAATGGTCATCCCCCCCCTGGGGAAATGTTCGGTACCTGCTTCTCTCGTTCCTTCTGGAGCTGACAGAAGCAGAGAGCAAAGGCACTGACTTTTTGTTACATTTTATTTATTCACACCGTATGCCGACTGCCCCTGCTCCCACCTCGGTGTTGTCTTACCTTACTTGGAATTCCTCCAGAGGGTTTGATCTGTGAGTTGTGAAGTGGTCCAGCACCGCTCGGCCTTTCTGCAGCACTGTCCACACAACAGCTCTCGCCGCACAGAGCCCCCAGACAGCGGGGGGCGAGCCCCTGGCAGGGCAGCAGCTGCACGCTGCGTGTGCGCTCTGTTTATGGAACGAGTAAACACGAAAAACAGACACATTTGGGTTTAATTCGCTTTGCCTGACCCAAGGACTCCTCCCCAGAGATAACACTCAGGTCAGCCCATAAATTTTCACATAAACGTGCATGATTTTCGCTGCATGTCCTCTATTAAAAAAGCCGGAGAGTCGGGCGGGGAGGGATTTCTGAGCAGACATCTGAAAAGATGCTGTCACAGAACCGCTATTTGCGGACCATTTCACCGGAGAGACCAGCCACTGTTCCAGCACGCACCGCGGCACAGACCAACGCTCCATCTAAAAACCGGCTCCTGCAGACAGAAGTTCCTCCTGTCACCGGCGGCTCAGATGTCACACATTCAACACCTCACCCTGCGGAGAGCCCCTCTGACGCCGACAGATGAGATCAGGGGCTCGGATACAATCCACGTGGCTATCGCAATTTGATCCATGCTTACAGCTTCTGGGACTGCCGTCCCACTTCCTCCCTCCACCCAGCTTCTAGACAAGTTGAAGGGATTTTGTCACAGCAAAGCAAATTTTTAGTTTATCTTAGTTCTTTACAGCAACGTCAATCTGGGAAATCCTGAAGCGGGTGCCAAAACGCGATCCCATTAATTATAACCACAGTGTTGTAGGGTTTTAAGTGCTCCATAGCCCATCGTAATGCTGTGGTGGCCTGGCTCTCCTGGAGCCCACCTCAGCAAACTGTTCCTCACAGGCTTAGCCTGGAGCATCTGCTTATATGGTCTGCTGAGCCCAGGCCGTGCAATGCAGATGTTGGTTCCAAGAAGAGTGGACGTTCCCTCCACGAGTGCCGCTGGAGCTCCGCTAAGGCAGGGCGGTGGCTGGTGGAGTTGCTGTACACGCATGATGGGTGATGCTTTGTACGGGGTTGAGTTCTGGTTTATACGTCGCTGACGCCAAATGGCGATTCTGAGTGAGGCAACGACTGTCGTTTCACAACACAAAGGGTGCACATACAGGGGGTCTCCCACTACGCAAGGAGCGAGCTCACTTCTGATCCCCGGCTCTGCCCTGATTCCACAGCGCAAACACCCCGGCCTTGTCTCTTCGCTGCATTCGGGGTTCCTGTTCTTTTAGTTGCCAATGGGGACGGTTTCAGTGCTGTTTTAAAAGATGTTACAGTGGCACCTAAACCCAATTCAAGGCCCTCGCATTGCTTGGAAATTTGAAAATCCTGAATTCACTTCCAGCAAAGGCACAGCTGGAGGCAGGGGAGGACAGCCCTGCTGTACAACCATTTATCTTAGCAACCCAACCTCAGGCCAGCTGCTCTCGGTGATGTTCCACCGAGGAGGGGATGTTGATGAAACAAACCCAAACACAAGAGCAAAACCCCTTTTTTTCAATTAGACTTTTCTAACATCCCCAAAACAGAGTTCCATCGTGCGACAACATCTTGAATGAATTGAGCTAGGGGCAATCCTCGTTCGGTTTGTGTGCTACGAAACGCAGGAAACACAGATGCTGCCTGTTTAAACTGTCAAACAAGTTTCCTGATGGTAGCGATCGTGTCTGCTACAGACTGGCTGGTTTAACAAATGTTGTGAAGGCAAAGTCGGAACATGTGTGCAAAATATTCCAAGTTCCAAACATGGGAATTGTGACAGGGCTGGCGAAGGTTTGTACCGTCAGCAGGAGAGAGCTGTCACCGCTCTGGCTGTTCTGCTGACGGGTTTCGGGAAGGCTTTTCTCTTTCACATCTGACCACACTTACTGGGACAAGCCTCATCGCTCCAAACAAGGGACCCTTACCCAAAACTGCACGTGACTAAGCAAATGGTTGGCACATGAAAAGCTTTCCATTTTTCTTGGGTCAAGTTAGCAACAAAATAAATGCTGCAGGTAGTTTATGACCTTTCTTGTTAGTACAATCCTTGAAAAATAGGAGGATTAACCCAGCAAGAACACTGAGAAACCTGATACTGCATCTGCCGGCCAGACGCCAACTGTGCACACACGTTTCTATAGGTGACGTTGTTGAGAAGTGCGACCAGCGTGAGATCCGTATGGGCTAGACACACCGAAGCTCCTACTGCAGGGGTGCAGCAGGGACACGCGACGCAGCCACGTGTGAGACCTTTCAGAAACAGGATGAAACTGCAAGATTTGGCGTTATTCTACTGAGCTCCCAGAGTCAGAGGTAACACAATTCACACAAACCATCGAGCCTGATCCGTGTTACACCTTACCTTCAGCCTGTTAGGGACAAGCGCTTACAGCTTTGCCATAGCACACCGTTATTTCTTGATCCAGGTGATGATTTTTATCTCCAGTGAAACCAAGATGCACAGACAGCTGTTTGCCGCACGTACAGTACCACCAGGAGGGTCAGGGGACTGTAACCCTGATTTCACTTACACCGAATACGCTGCTGAACAATGGTACAGGGGTTGGGAAAGGCTGGCTGGGAAACCTTTCTTCTTACGTCAGAATCAACCTTTATATTAAATATCCAGCTGCTCCTGCACCTCACTAGCGACTCCAGACTTCTCACCAGGACAGACTGCTGGCTTTTAAACCCACCGCGTAATTTCTGCTTGATGCAGAGTAAGAAAAACCGATCCCACTCCACGGAGCCCGTTCAGAAGTGTGCTCAGGCTCGCTGAAGACCTGATACCAGTGTGTTTGATTTCCCTGGCCTGACTTTTGAGAAAAGTGCACTCGCTTGTAAAGATCTCAGCAACTACTAAGGGTAGGAAACCATCCTGCACTCACCTGCCTAGACCGGGGGCGGGGGTAGCGCCGTAAGAGCCATTCAGAACCATGGGGGGGTCGTGAGACGATCAAAGCGCTTTCAAGTACCAGCAAATTGAAAAAGAAGGTGCCTGTGGGGAGAGTCATGACATTGGGAGGCTGTAGCTCGCAGGCGTTTTGGATCGATGTACGATGTGCTGTTCATGGGACTTAATGAAACAATTACAGCCTCCCGTTGATTGCCTTTGTTTCCTACCCTGAATCAATAGATTATCAACTGTAAATGTCAGTGCGTTCGTTCTTCCCTGGGAGGTCACTCTGCGAGGGAAGAACGGAGAGCACACACCGCTTGAGTAAAGGGGCTTTGGAGTCACCAGCTGCAGATCCAAGTCTCCGTTTCTGAAAAGAACCGAAAGATGCCCATACGTGCCAAACAAAAACCTGAGGGTGCCACAGCAAAACCCCCGAGGAAAAGTGAATGGAAAACCAGCTCTTACAAAGCACCGAACTCTGCCGGCGCAGGAAGCGTATTCCTTCTTGTAAAGGGGAGGGGTGTGCTGACAACCTCCCTCTTTTGAACTGAGGGGGTTCTGTGAGAATTCTGCCTTTTCGGGAACGTCCACTTCCCAGTCCAGCAAGTCTCACTCGTCTAGTTCGGTCTGCTGCTTTTACCCACTAGGTAAATAATTATTATTTCTATTTTACAATACTAGGCAATAAAATAGATTTAATATATTAACAGCAAACCAAAAGAAGATACACAAGCTCCAATTCAGCCCCTCACCAGGACTCCTGGCATAGCTCTATGCTATTAAGCAGCCCCACGAACACAGGAGGGTTTAGAGGACGATCACCTGAAGCAGGTACTGATTGGGAGCGAGGGGGGTCCGTAACGAGGTGGGGAGTTACACCAGGTCAGAAACTGGAGCCTACATGTTAGCCAAGGTTATTCCGGCATTATTCCAGCAGCTTTGCTGCCAGGTCCCACCTCGGGTCACTACCTTTTACCCATGCAAATGCCCTTCTCACCCCAAGTCCTGAAACTGCTGAAGAGTTCCGTCAGGCTGCTGCCTCGTTTGCTGTGGCTGAGACCGCAGGGTCTCACGTAGGACCTTACCACAACTTGTTAAGAAGGTGCTAATTTATTCCTGGCTGAAATGCGCTGACAGCCACCAGCTGAAAGAGGGAAGGGACAGATATATGGCTGTCTCAGAGCAGCGTGTCCCCGTTCCACCTAAGAATGGCAATGCCTCTCCAGAAAAGCACTGCTAGGAGACAGAGGGAACAAGCTCTCGAGGATGCTAACACAGCAGGAAGAGTATAAAAATACATTAGCCAACAGTATTATAGAATGCTGTACAATACCCAGGAAACCAACTGCCTAGTTTGATAGGCCAGCGAGGGAGAGGTCTCCTCGCCCCTATGGCCAGGGTGAGCCTTAAGCCACCACAGGCCCTTGGAGCAGCACATTCCTCTGCACCCCAGTTCCTCCAAGCCTTCTCCCCTGTTCCTAGAAAGTTTTTCACTCCCATCACTGATGCCAGCTTAGGAAGGAGTATTAAAACCTGGGATTTTACAGACTGCAAAAATTTCAGCGGTGAGGATAATTGAGGACTCCTGCAGCAGCTGCCGCAGCAAAACCTCTTCCAGGTCTTTGTATCTGTATGAAAAGTAACCATGAATTTTAACTTGGGAGCTTTGCTTTTTCAACTCGTTGTCTTTGACCGCTTTCATCTTGAGCACTGGAGACTAACACATTCACAAAACAAACGGGCTGTGGTGCCCTCGGCCATTACAAAAGGGGTTGCGGTCTCCTGAGCTCTGCTTTCACTATTAGAAACCTTATCTCGACATCATTTTATTCCCCACACAGGTGAGAAAGGAATCCCGATAGCAAAGTAACTTTGGTTATCTTGAGGATAGAAGTGGGATAAATGGAAAGCAGGAAAATCACACACTTCTGATTTTTTTTTTTTAGCTTTCACAATCAATGCTCTATAAACGTCTTCAAGACATCTATTGAGAGTGAAGAGATTGGGGGGCAGGTGTGCACTGAGCATTGCGGGTTTCAGATTAAATTTCGTGTTTGACTTAAAAATCAGTTGGCTTCTGAAAAGAGAGTGCCTTAGCAAGGCAAGGGACTAGCTGCCGGCAGCTGAAAGCGCAGCTGCATCCGTTGTGGGTGAGCCCGGCACAGCCCTCTCTCGCACCAGAAGACGCCAGCATGCTGCTGGTTTTTGGAGAGCCCTTCTCCTGAGGTGCTCTGATGCAGTTGTGGCAATCCCACGGAGAACGCGGAGCAGCTGCCAGCACGCAGGCAAGAAACAGGCTATGAGGCATTAGCCGTGCTCGCTCCTACTGCACCGAGTTTGACAGGACCAGCATGGAAAGGAAAAGCATCAAGAGCATTCCGAGATCGGTGGCTCTGCCAGCTGGCCCCTCCCAGGCGTTCTATGGAGCTCCCTGCCAGGGAGATACCAGCAGTATAACGATCTGATAAACGCAGTCACAAAAATCTAGACTATTTGTCTTGAATTTGCTTTCAATCCTGATTTTTAACAAATCTGTGCTTCATTCAGCTAACGGAGCACAAAGCTTTGTCAACCCCTGACAATATTTTTTTCCGATATACTACAACTAAGAACAGAGCAAAAAATTAAACTCACGCTGAGATGTTAATAAGAGAGACCCAGAAAATTTGGATACTCAGGCAAGAAGTCGCCTGAGGGTGAGGAGGCACTTGGCAAGCTGGACCATGCCCTCTGGTGGCTGCAGCTTCAGAGCATTCAGGAGAGAAAAATTCTGTTTGCTGGTGCAGAAAGGGTTGGCTCTTCGGCATATTTTAAGTGCGGAAGATAAAGAGGAAATACCTGCGTCAAATGGCAAAATCAGCTGGGAGAGAGCAAGCAGCCGGTGTTTGCTGGTGAAGTAATGATGTCTTTAATTACTGGAGCAGCTGGCACTAGGGCACCGCACTGAAGAGGTGGACCAATGGGGGAACTCTTCAGGAAGCTCAAGGAAACATCTTAAACCCGCGACTGTTTAGAAGGATAACTGGGATCGGTTAGTTTAATAAAAAACCAAGCAGTTGTCTTGGCAACGGCCTTTAAAAACGTTACAAAGAGGAACCTCAGCAGTTGCTCTTTGTATTCAGGTAGAACGAACCAAACCAGGTTCACTTGCAACCAAAATATGAAAATCAGATACTGGCATGAAAACCTTCCCCTAACAGGGGTAACCGTCCCTGCAGAAAACCACTGAGGAGCTGGCTGAACTGTTTTCCCTAGATGACTGCAGCGAGGTCTCCCCGGTGAGGCTCTGCTGCAGCCTGGGCCAGAGAAGATGGGGCAGAACGAGCAGACGGAGTTTGACAGTCCCCGAGCTTCAACAGAATTCATGCCTTACCTCAAGCCATAAACGCGGTACAATGTCCTTAACGGTATTTTCTTTTTTTTACATTCTGCAGTGCCCTGGATTGATCCTTCCTGGACAGTGACAATCCGACGTCACAGACGAAGGGAAACGAAGGCAACCTGGCACATCTCTGAAAGCCTGCAGCAGACGAAACCGTGACTAACCCTGCTCCTTCTGCAGCACAAAGGTCGCAGCCTGCCTGTCCCTGCGGACTGCCCCCTCCTCACCACTTCTCAGACTGGCTCACTCTTGCTCTTGTCCCGACAGCAATCTCTCAGCAGGACTTTTGGCAGACAGATGTATCGTGTCAAAACCAGCAGGGAAATCACTGATGGGAAGCACATAAACCTGATGGGAACAGTTCTAATAAGGAAATGAATAAACATCAAAACAGTCTAACATAACCATGACGAGACGCCGCCAGACAGCTTCTGAGCTGTTACTTGGCCAAGATGATCAGCAAGAGCCGCTGTAGCCGGAGTTCAGATTGTTTCCTGTCACTGCGGAAGCATCACTATCTGTTACGCTTGCGTTTCTGTGTTCATCTATTTACATTCCTGTTTAATACTCTTAGAAAAAAGCTCTTACGAGATGAGCTCTACACATGCTATAAAATGCATACAGTAAATTGATTTATAGAACACGATTTCATTTAGGAACCACTGACCACAGCTAGCACCTGGATACTACGTTTAGTAGGAGTTACTACTGCCCACACATCTGGTCCTGTAAATGCATTTTGGCTTACGCGATGTACTTTAACACCCTCCACTACCCCTGTACTTCAGCAGTTTATTCACCAAACGACCTGGTTAGTGCTTGACTTAGTCCCCGTGCTTTTCACAAAAACCTCATATAAACGGAGCTTGTTCTCCCCAGCCTGGCTGGTGCAGTCATTCTGCCAGCAGCTCTGGGTAACGTCCATGGTTAACACCTCTGTAAATGGTGTGATTATACACTTTGTTTGCCACAGTGCATTTTGATTTCCCCAGTGAGACGAAGATCTGTCTCATAACTAAGGCAAATCACATGGCTACTTACCTGTTAATGCTCCCCTGACCAGCAGCCGCCTTCACATCTTCTCTCTGCCACGCAGGGTCATCGCCAGCCCTTCCTTGGAGCTTCTCTGTAGCATCTTCCTTGGTGGAGCTCAAGCCTGGCTGAGGAACACGGCTCACCACCCTGCGACAGCCACAAGGTCACGCCTTGGAAACTTTCCATCACTTCGACTAACTTAACCAAAGAAATCATTTGGCTATGGAAACATAATTTGGCTTTTTTTTAAGCTCAGTGTGTGAGATCATGTGCAAGAGGCTCTGAAGGTGGTTTTATAAACATTGGTATGGTATGTAGCTCCAGTGCTTCGGGAAACACTGCTGATATCCCTGAAACATGGAGATGATTTCTGCCCTAAATATTTTCTACCCCCTCCCAAATGCAGACTCTTCCTGTAGCAGGACTGGGACAGAACAAGCAGGAAGAACCATTACAGCTTGGAGGGGGGATGGTGGAGATGGAAAGGCTGTTCTAGGCTTAGAGAGACGCCCCCACGCTGCAGTGGCAGCCGGACAACCCAGGAGGTTGTCCAAGAAGGACAAACGGCTCATGGTTGGTTATCTCCGTGCACAGAATGCAGATCCCTGCGTGGCCGCTCACTTCAGAGGAAGGGGTTTTTCAACCAACCAGAACTGCTACGGTCTCACGAAAACAAACAGCCAGTCCCACCTAGCCTCCGCTTGAGAGAACCCTCCCCGGTCTGCTCTACTCTCAAAAGAACGACAAAGGCTGTTTCAAGGCATAAACCTGTCATTGCTCTGCCCAGCTGGAACTAAAATTGAGTTCTGGGACGCGGCCGTGTGTTTGAGGTGACAGGGATCCCTTCTAACCACTGCCCCTCCTCGACTCGCCCGGTTTCGCTGTTCACTGGACACCCAGTCATCCTCCAAGACAATGAATTCCCACACGGTGATACACAAGTCACACTTGGAGCTCTTACTTACTTACAACAAGTCACAGAGACTAGAAACAACTTTATTTTCTCTCCTTACAAGTCAAACAGGCCTGCTGAAAAGCAATTACAAACTCAACATGCGGGTTCTTGTGCATTTACTGAAATGTGTGGCTGCTGGAAATGAGTAAGATCCCCATCTATTTCCAATCAAAACGAAGAATCGTATTTGTTAGCACCGGTCACAGCTCTGCATTTTCTTACCACCGTTTTATGCTCATTTATCAACAGATGACAGAACAAGGCGATGTCGCTTTAGGGATTAACTCTCACAAACTAACTATACTAAAAGAAACCTCTCATAAAATCGTTTGTACGTAGTTAAATATCTCTAAATTATCTCTCAATGACAACATCTCATTAAATAAAATTGTAATAGTGGTGAATTGTCAACTCCACTGAAGTCAACGGCAAGATTTACAGAACTTCATCCTCGGACTCTATTCCGCTTCTGGAATGGGGGTCGAGGCATCAGTCCTGAGAAACACCACACCAACCTCCTTCTGGAGTAACACTAGAGCGGCCAGTCAGCTCTCGGGATACTCCTCAGCTGAGCTCCTTGCTGGAGTCACGCTCAGCGCTGCGGGGTTTACAGATCCCCCCCCACACTGGGGTTTTACACACCCGCAGGCTGGAGCTCAGGGGCAGCGGGCAGCCCCGCGTGCCGGGGGCTGCAGCTCCAGGGAGGTCAGAAAGGGACAGCACCGTTTCGGAACTCACAGGAAATGGTCATTTACCTTCAGTGGTCACCTTAACAACAACTTCGATTTTTAATTTTATACTTATCTGACTTCTCGAAACAGAGCAGCAAGGTCCCGTCCGTTCCTAAAAGCATGTCAGTGACAACAGCGGGCACGACAGGATGGAGCTCTTCGAGAGCCCTCGGTGGGGATGCTAGGTCTGCTCCTTCGCAATTTAACAGAATCTCCAACTTCTCCAGGGTGTCATGAAATGGTTTGGACAATCTTTAACATTTTGGAAGTCATACTGGGATTCCTCTGTGCCCATTAGCTGATTTGATATCAGAAAAAGGTTTTCTATTTTTTTTTGTTTGCTTTTAAGCCATATGGGCATCAGCGCTTCTCAATGCTTTGTGCAGGCGGAAAATGTGACACTATCTGACATTTCACTGAGTGGCAAGAGTACTTTCTCTACAGAAAGGGACTCCATAAACATGTTCAAAAGTAGCCTTTAGCGGTTCTCCTGTGGTTTAGATAAGACACGGCCAAAACGGAGTGTCCAGTGTACAGGAACTCCTCCGTCCTAGGCAACAGGTGACAGAAACAATCTGGTTTGTTGCAGACTAATAAAACATAAAATTACTTTTTGAAATGACCGTTGATCTGTATTCTATAACAATAACATTACAACGGTCAAACAGATACAGGAAAAAAGTTACATCTGCAATGGGCACGATTCCCCAAATTCTTATGTCTGGTTCCACATAAAAATTAATGGTTCGTAACATTGGCCAAGTGTTTAAAGTTAGATCAAGCCCAGGAGCGACACATGTAACCTCAGGGGGCAACACTGAGTTTGGTTCCTTTCCAAGGGGAAAAACACCTACACGTATATTCTTGAATACGAATCTTCACAGGTTAACAGGAAACTTCAGGTTGATTCAAGGTTTCTTACCAAGCAGGCAGGAAACACCAACGCACTGCTCTTGTCTGGATGCTGTAACACATCACTGCATCACACAGCAGTGTCGTGTCCCAAAATTCCTGTCACCTGTATGGCTCGGTGGGGACAAACTCCTAACAACAACGGTCCTATCTTGGATAATAAAGTGCTTTCGTCAAGCGTCACAACGTTGTGTGTTTCCAACAGGATTCAGTAAAATGTTATTGAAGACGTTAACCTGTGAGCTGCTGCACCAGAAACAAACAGTCAATAAAGATGCAGGAATATGAGATTTAAGTCTTTCCACACAATTCTGCAGGGGGAAAAAAAAAAAACGCCACACACCCCAGCAGTGGTACCTTTTCAAAGGATAAGGCTTATACCAAAACCCCACTGTGCCACGTGGCTGCGTATCTTTGGTATATTCATAGTGCAACTCTTCTGTTTCATCTCGAACGGGGAACGTTTTCCAAAGCAGCGTGTGCCCTGCCACTGCGAATCCGCAGGAACTCAGCATCCCCACCCACCGGGAGCTCAGACACCCACCTACTGCTCTGAACGTGTGAGGAATGGCCAGTGGAAATGATTCCTTCCTGTTTTTAAATACGCTATTGAAATAAAACTAAACCATGCCAGGTTTCACATTAGCAAGTAACAGCACGTTTCAATTCTCTTGCAAGAGTTTAGGAGCGTACAAAAGTGAGCATAAATTTCACGGCAATTTTTAACGACGGCTATCCGAGGTGCTACGTGGAAACATCTGTAATTCAATTATTGTTAACCTAGATTTAGTCAACCTTTGTCTCTACAAAAAAGACACCTGGTTTTCATTTTGCTTAGATGCTTAGAATTATTCAAAATGCATAGAAAGGCTAGAACTACTTAATGAAAATCTATTGCAAGCGTGTTTTTCTAAACTTATATTGCTAAAGCCTTGCTGCACTGTATGTTTGACTGGGGCTGGCCTCCAGACACAGTACCACGTATTCACACGAGCCGAGATAGAAACCTGGGTTTCACGCTGCTGGCTGAGCAGGCATACTGACACACAGCTATAGCACAGACCATCCCGTGGCGGTGCAACCCAGCGGAGCGCCATCGACAGGCCATCGAGCGATCCCTCAACTCCTGAACAGCAGCATTCGTTCGGAACAGCTCTGTCCAACCAAACTTGCGTATTGCTGAACACTGGCCTCGTCGCTTGGCCCCTTCCTCCTCTTCTTATACATGCTGTAAGGCATCACGGTTCTCTTGTGAAGGACTCTCACTCTGCCCAGCTCCTTAATACGACCTTCGTCAACTGCAAAGAGAATCAGAGAACACGAAAATTAGTCATTTATACTGCCCACGTGATCTCAATTTATGCCACCAACTTCAACGTGCCTCATGAAAACTGAATTAATAGCACTGCTGCGCTGACGAGCCACAGATGGAAGCAGAGCTGATCTACAGAGCGGTCTTCTCGGGTCATGGTTGAAAACAAAACCGGGCTTGCAAAGTAACTGTATTTGTGGTGTGTGAAAAGACACATCCCGCATCGCACATTTCTAACAGTGGTAGGTAGCATTTCCAAAAACACCTCCAGTGCTCTACGGTAAAATTCTCTTTCATTTGAGGCTCCCTGGAGCCCACTGCCGAAGTGAAACTCTGTCTGGGAAACACCTTCACACACAACCGGCCAGAAGAGACTTGCTGCTGTTGCCAGCTGCGCTCAGCCACCACAGCCAGCGCCTGCAGGCTCTGCCAGCACAGGGCACTCCCCTGCCCCCGCTGGGAAAGGCGGACAGAACCAGCAAGAAGCTTCCACCCCGTCTGCATCACAAACTCCCTCCTCAGGTGGATCTCCCTGGCCCTGCAGCCCCCACCTTTGCTCCCTCATTTTTCCTGGTTTCTGATTTTCTCTAGGAGAACGAGGTGAAACACTTGCCCTTACGCTGAGTCTGATCGCCGAGCTCTGCAGACCGGCAGAGCCAGCAGCGCAAGCACGAGCTACCACATAGTTCCTCAAACTGCCAAAGACACACACACCATCTTATGTGCCTCCTCGACAGAGCCCTTGTGACTAGACTGACCCAGAATCACACACACAAGAGCACTGTTGAACAAGTTAAAAACTTCCTTATTTTTATGAATCCAACTGATGCTCCTATTGCTGAATAATAACGTTATACAACCGCTACGCGCCAGAAAAACTGGCTCCACAGTGCTAGAAAAGTCTGTAAAGAAAGTGAGAGAACACAACACACACTTTGGGCCTTTGCAGGATAAATTAAATGTATTACAAAACGCTGGTAAAAGAAATCTTGGACTTTTCTGAACTTCAGGATTAAAAAACCACCAGTGTAAGAGACAACTTAAACACAGAATCTAAAATACGAGTTTGAGAATAGAGCCATATAAACTCAAACATATGGATTTATAATTTAACCATATAAATTCACACAGTAACAGAGAAGAGATGCTTGCTAGAATGTCACGTAAAATATGGAAGCTGTTGATTCATTGCAGTCTGGGGAAGCGGTGCCGTCATTTGACATGTAGAACATAGAAGGCTTCGTCCCTTCAGTCAGTTACATCCATCAGTATCGTTTGGGTGGTAGATAGAAAATCTGAACTTCAAGATCAGTTCGGCAGATTGAAAGACCTGTCGTTCCAGGAAACGGAGCGACCGCGGATGCCAACTGTCTTGTCTGTACTGAAATATCACCCTGTAAGTCTCCAAGCTAAAAATACAGCTCAGTTCCTGCTGGATAAATTAACTGTCACTCCTTTCTCTTCTATGCTCCTAAACCAGCAAATTATTTATAATAGATTTGTGTGTTGAAATGTGAATAGAATTCACAATTGCCATCGTGATCCTATTAAAAAGTCACAAACAGGAGTTCAAATCCTTTGTTCCACCCTCATACCACTGCGGAATGCAATCCCTGCGTGGAGGATTTCTGCTCTGAAGAAAAGCCCAAAGCCTATCAGATTCCTTGCTAAGTAGCTGCAAAAAGCAAAGTAAAAAGTAGAAGTGATCTGAAGACCCTCTACACAACGGTTTGTCTTGGCAGATGTTGGGCAGATACTGGGTTGAGGTCTTGGCCCAGCTCCAAACGCACACACAGGCACCTTCCTCAGAAGCATCGGCAACGTCGCCGAGCGACACCGAGCAATGAGCTAAAAGCAGGAGCAGTGGTCTGGCCTCCAAAGGCAGCGTCCCCCCGAAACGCCCACTCGGAGAAGCGGAAAGAGCAGGAAGCCTGATGAACTCCTGTACGATTCAGGTTTTATTTCTTTGCACAAGCCAAACCAGCTTCCCCCCAAAAGTGCATGTTCCCTGAAACTAAAGCATGAGTTCCCTGCGCTGATACGTGCTCCTGCTGGAGCACCGCCCCGAGCGAAGGACAAACACATCTGCTGTTTTGATGGCCAGCTACGGCCACACCAGCTTTCGCTGGTGGCTGGGGCAGGTCGAGCTGGTGCTGAGCAGTTCCGACGCGGGAAGCCGGCCTGCAGCAGGCGGGTTCTGCTGCTCCGCTGCAGAGCCACGCGTGGTGGTGCCCCGGCAGCGGCACCTCTGCCCTCACCCCCTTTAATTTACTCCTCACAACCAGGACATCTTTGTCTTTGTCAGGGGTGTAACCTAGAGACGCAGCAAGCTAACTTTTTTTAAAAATACTTTTTTTCCATTTACAGGAAAAAATAAGTGAAGAAATAATTAAAAATAAATGACAAATGCAATGACTTCCTTATTTTCCAAGAGGAAAAAGGACACCTGCCAATTTTCAAAAAAACCCCACCGCATTAGTTACAGGAAAATATTTCCTACGTTTTCTGTAGAGAAGGGGTTCAGAATCAGTACGCAGTCTCACTGAGGTCTGCTGTGGCTAACTCAAAACAGAAACGTGGCACTCCAGCTCAACCCTGACATGACGCTGTTTCTGCTCACAAGTTTCAGTTTCTTTTAATGCTACTTAAACCCCCTGGAACAAGGAAAGTATTTGGCCATCCTCATTCTGTGCTTCTGCATCCATGCTACATGGAGAACCTGGATTTATTTTTTTCCTCCATGGCAGGATGAAACAGTGGAAGGGAAACAGGCAAAGAACCTTGTTCCAAATTTGAAATATTTAAAACGGTGCTGTTAACTCAAACCTGGGATCCCCTCTGGAAGGAGGCTTTGACGGGAACTCCCACCTCTATAAATGACATTATAAACTAGTTCCCATTTGGCTTAAAAATGAAATTTCAGAATAAACTATTTGCACCTCTCAGCATTAAATCTACAAGGAAAAAAAGATGTGAAGACATCTTGATGACTGCTGTATTTTAGACTGACAGCCCAAAGGGGATGCTCGGGCTTTGGTTCTGGTTCAACTTGTTCTCGGGTTTTAATTTTCAATTTTGAAGCAGTCAGGACCCGCATCACTTTTGAAGATGAACACAGTTTTCACATTCTTCAAATCAAAGAAAAATAACAGGTTTAAAATTCAATTTAGAAGGAGTTTAAAAGTTCCATGATACCTGAGCTTCCAAACTCGGTGTAAAAACCATCAAGAGAAGCACCCACCCCTTGCTGGATACACCGCGGCGATGTTGATTTATTGGAGACGCACCACAGCCCTGTCAGGTGGTTTTTAAAGAAGTGCTACCCCTAGTTTACAGGGCCTCGCCCCAGCTAATGATCAAGGATTTTAAAACAAAGAAACTTGAGAAGGAAGAAACAAATTAACTTTGCAAATTCTATGACTGAAATGTAGGAGTATTAACTACCCGAAACAGAAAATGTTTCCGCCTCAGACAGAAGCCTGACGTATCCGACCTTCGACTCTGAGCTCGGCTCGTACTCACTGTAAAGCATTCTCTTCGTTCAGCAGCAAAGCAGAGGAAGCCATCCTCAACCCCAAAGGGCCACCGCCCAGTGGCAGGACGAGCAGTACCAGGTCACAGCTCTATTTAGGTGAAACAGCGAGTTCAAGTGGGCTGCTGCCCATACTGCTGCTTCCCTACGAGGCTCCCGCACCGAGACACGTCAAAGGGCAGAACGCCCTGGGGTACAAACCTACCAACTCGAACCAAAATAAGAGTACAGTTGAGACGAAGCATAAACAACGACGACAAAGGAATCCAATAACAAGAATTCTTAATTAAAAGCAGAAAGCTTTTATCCAGAAAAGTCACAAAGGCAGCGCAGTGAAATGCTCCGCTCAGGATGTTCTCAGCAGCCAACTCTTTGCAGTTACCCGAACAGGAGAAAAATAGGAACTCCTGATATCATTGTTCAAAAAGAGCAGGTTTCTAAGGGGGGAAACGGACCTATCAATGGCCCTTAAAACACAACGCCAGAAGAATCACACTTCCACCACTATAACTTATGGGGAACCTTCAAACAGGTAAAGACGGGAAGCTGCAACAAGGGTCAACCCTGAAGACATCTTCCAAACACAACTTCTGGGCTTTGTGCCTGAAATCACACAACTGGCTGATGCTCTGGGATTCAGTCTGGAGAAGCCAGCACACTAATCCCTCGACAAAGGGCTTTCAACCCCCGCTAACCCCGCTGGGCCGCGCGGAAACAATAACTCATTGTGTTTTGACTCTTATTATTCCAGTAGTAAACATGAAGAGGGGCCAATGGAAAACATGTCCCGGGAATACGGCGATCCAGAGCAGCGCTCGTCTTTAACCCTCCGCTCACCCACAAACACAATCCTCTGACCACGGCGCCTAACGCCCAACTCCAAGTAGGGCCCAGTGCTGGGGCATGTGTGAAAGCGATGCGCATAAACCAGCGCGTATGAAATTCCCGGTTCCTGTAAGAGGAGCTCTGGTACAACACCGTTATTCTGACCTCCCTCCATTTATTATCCCGACGTGTGGTGACCGACAAACGGCTCCCGAGGGGCTAGGTCGAAATGATACTGGGATTTCTTCGAGGACTTGCTGTTCAGGGATGCGCTAGCAAAAAAACAACTCGTACCTGGGAAAACTTTAGTGAAGTGAGACTGCAACCTCCCACCCGAAATCAGGACCCAAAGGCAAGACACAGTCAAAAAAAAAAAAAAAAAAAAAAAAAAAAAAAAAAAAAAAAAGGAATAGAATGTAGTGGCTGGCGAGTCGACAAAGATAACTATTTCCTTTTAGATGTTCTTCCAGAAGACAAAGCGACCCAGTCGGTTCTTTTGAAGTTGTATCTCTGACACCATTCCTGACTTCAGAGACGAGAACCGAGTGTGAATTGCCAACAAGGAACATGAACTGCAAACCCAGGAGGCTGTTCTGTTTTTTTTTTCTTTTTTTCTAACAAATACCCTTTTTGAGCCCGCAGGCAGCTTGCAGTTACACCTTGGGTTTAACTGCCCAGGACACAAGGACCGCAGCAGGCACAGCTCGGTTTTAAACCCGCGAATACTGCGAGACGCCAGTTCCTGCAGAGCGGCTCTCCTGGGCTGCTCAGACCCTTTCTTGGCTGAGCTCTTCTGCTCCTTAAAGTATCCGAGTTATCCAGAACAACGCAGGAACGTGCAGTATTTTGAGCTGCTCATTTCTCTTTAGAGACAGAAGAGAAAATCATGGTCAAAATCCAATGAGCGCTTGGAAACAGCACCTGAAACCAACCCTGTAAATCATGGACTAACAGGGAATTGAAGCAGCACAAGGATCTTTCCGGAGAGTTCCACGAGCAGTACCTGTCACAGCTCAAGAACATCATAATCATCAGGAGCTCAGTTCCTGATGGGGGAGACACATCAAACGTGCCATTAAGTCTGTGAACTAACAGTGGCGAATACTAAATTAGGGAGGCATCGTAAAGAAAAAAACGAGGGGTGGAAAGCATGTCCCCCTGCCCCGCCACCTCCCCTTAGGGATGGATGAAATATTTCATTCATTTCGTATGAAAAACATGAATAAGTATTTTTCTTAGGTAAACACAAAATGCTGACCTCACTGCTAGCTCTAGTAGGACCTTAGTAACTACACCGACAGCTCAATCAGCACAGCTTATTCCATCTACTTCCTGATCTCCACTAAAATCAGGCATTTTCTCACGACAAAGTGACACTAGAGTCAGACTGAGCTGTGGAGGGAGAAGTGTCTAACACCACGTTCCGACCTTCCTGCCCGTGTGAAGGCAAAGCACGACTGTCCTTCCCAGCATCCGAATTCCTGCAACTTCCAGTGACTGCAAAGCTGACTTCTATGACACGTAAGTGTGCAGACTTTGTTTCTCATGCCAGATTAATTTCACAGGGCTAACAATGGAGGAATGGCCTTACTGCCTCATTTTATGTATTTTAGAGTCATTCTGCATTGCTCAAACAAATGGAGAAAACAGCCTGGGTAACTTTAACGGGCCACTGTCACCCTCCGGATTGTAACTGTGCCTCCAGGGAACTGAAAACATCTTTTGTGGCTGAGCTACAAATACAAATTACAAATAAATATTAATTAAAGAGAATTTTTGCAATTTGGAACATTTCTTTTAATTCTATTGTACAAATATATTCCCATATACTTATTTTCATCACATTTACGCAAGAATAAAAGATGTTGGCAGCTTTGTCTCTTTTTCTGAAGGGAAATCCTCCGGTGGGACTGACCCGAGGCCAGCTGATCGCAAAGGGGCGCTAACAAGGACTTCAGCCTTTCACAAGGCTTCCCAGGAGGCAGCTCCACTTTCAACCAGACGTTTAATCACAGGTTTTAACGACACTTCAAGCCAACAGCAAAACGCAGGACTGAGCCCCAACGACAATGGTAAAACCAAAGGAAGAAGAGACCGCGGTCAGAAGCTTTAGGGAGTTACGGCTCCAAAACATGGGATGGAAAGGGGAAAAAAATCTGAAGGAGCAAAGAGTCAAACGCTATTTATTAAAATATCTGCACTTTATAAACTGAAAAGAACTAAGAAGATCTTTCAAAAAGGGCAAAGTCCTTGTTATGATTGATATATGGGGAGGAAAAAAATACCCGAGTCAAGCTGAGAATGACCAGTGCGCTTCCACGAAACAGGCAAAACTGAAGCAACTGGCAGTAGCTTATCAGCTAAATAAGTCGATTATGGCAATCAATTGACTGGCTAAATTAATTAAAACATGGAATCAAATTACATTCCATGTGAAAAGTCAGGATGATGTCACCGGAGCAGAGAGTAAACACATTCTGAGGCCCCAAGGATCGTTACAAAAGGTCTGACCCTGGTGGCTGGTAGCGTGTGGCTGAGCAGGGACATCCCTTCCCAGCTGCTCCGTATCTGCACTTCATTACGGCTTTTCCCTTCCATCACTTTCTGAAACTAATCCCATCTGCTAGCTCTCCTCGGCATGAAATAAACCCGCACGATCGCTCCACTTATCCCACACTACTTCATTTTCAATTTCTGCTCCTGCCTTTCTAACACCTTCTGAGCACGGAAAACGGTTTCTGCAAGATTTGCAGCCCTTGTCCTTCCCCACATTCCCCTGAATCTTCACTAAATAATGGTCCAAGCACAAAAAAAGCAGAATTAGTCTGCTAGAAAACCAAGAGCCACACCAGTCAAATGGCGAAGAAGTATCTTGAGCACCCAAGCGTCTAGGATTCACCTCCTCAGTGTGAGGAGGAGTGAAATATGCCAGGATCTCTTTATTTTTCAAGGAAAGTCCTCAGAAAATTACATAATTTCAAAATACATCTGTTTGTTACACAACCTGCATGACAGTCATTTTGGATTAAAAATGTGTTTTGGGGAATTTTGCAGTCCAAGCCAAAGGTTTCCTGAGAAACACTGCAAGTCAGATGATGGTGCTTCTTGAGCGGCATTGGCTTACCAGGCTACGTTACACCCACCCAGATATTTAGCAAAGTTTGGGATTTTCTAGAACGCAACATGGAGTTCATACAGTAATGATCCTTCCAATCACATTTTAAAGACCTTCCTGTCTTTTCAATTAATTATTTTGGGAGACTCCGTTGCGGAGCTGATGGCTCAGGGTAATTTCTGACCCACACGCCAGTTTCTGCTATGCCAGTCGGTTGGACCCGTGAATTCAGTTAATAACAGTACCTTTTTATGACAGAAGCGCTGGAATAGTTGAGCATATTTTTGTATATGAGGCTAAAACATGAGCCAGCAGTGTGCCCAGGTGGCCAAGGAAACCAATGGCATCCTGGCTTGTACCCACAGTAGTGTGGCCAGCAGCAGCAGGGAAGTGACTGACCCCCTGAACTGGGCACTGGTGAGGCCACACCTCGAACACTGTGTCCAGTTTTGGGCCCCTCACTCCAAGAGGGACACTGAGGTGCTGGAGTGTGTCCAGAGAAGAGCGCGATGAAGCTGGTGCAGGGTTTCAAAAACAGGTCCTGTGAGGAGCTGAGGCTGAGGGACCCGGGGTTGTTTAGCCTAGAGAAAAGGAGGCTCAGGGGAGACCTTCTCGCTCTCTGCCACTACCTGAAAAGAGGTTGGAGGAAGGCGGGGTCAGTCTGTCCTCCCAAGTAACAAGCGACAGGATGAGAAGAAATGGCCTCAAGATACATCAGCTGAGGTTTTGGCTGGATATTGGAAAAAGTTTCTTTACAGAAAGGGTTGTGAAGCCCTCGCCCAGGCTGCCCAGGACAAGGGTGGACTCCTCATCCCGGGAGGGGTTTCCCAGCCATGTCAAGGTGGTGCTGAGGGTCCGGGGTTACTGGTGACCTGGCAGTGCTGGGTCAATGGTTGGGCACGATGATGTTAGAGGTCTCTTCCAACCAAAACGATTCAGTGGGTCTGTAAAACTCCAGGCCAGTCATCTCAATTTAATCCAAACACACTAAAACGTGAGGGGAAAAATTGCCTGGCTGCACCTTATTGGCACTGTCTTCAGAGTTAAACATCTTGTGCGCTCAAAGATCACACTGCAGTAAGAAATACACATTCTGATGAATCTAAGTGTTTATAAACTTAATTAGAAACAGATAGAAACTCTTGTGTCTCTTCTAGAGGAGCTGCTAAAAAGAATTCCTATGTCTGTCTTTTTCTCGGTTATAGAATTCAGATTTATTACCTGTAGCTCTTGTAAGACAGTGGAAAGCTAGTTCTTTAGAAGAACATGGTGCGGGAATTATCAGAACCTCTTTAAACTGTTTCCTGACTCTCTGAAGCACACAACCCTGTGTCTTTAAGAAGTTCTGAACAGCAGTTGCTTCAGAGCAGACCAGCAATTTCTCCCTAGTCAGATGATTGCACAGTTTAAACTATTTGTTTAACGTTTTCCATCTGTGACAGTTCTGCAGCTCCATTTTCACTATCTCAAGAACTTCAGTGCCTTTATCCTTGAAGCATTAATTTGCATCACACTACCATGACAGACATTAAACTGTCTCTCGCCTCAATCCATCCGAGCCGATTCACAGATGCAGTGCATCCATCACTGCCCCGGGATCTAAACTATCAGACGGGACCAGACAGGGACCACAGTTCACTCTACAGACACAAAAGTGTGATCGTGGACTTTCCATCAAGAGGTGGAGGAGGAAGACCACCAGTGTCATGGAAACACACCATACTTTTAAAACAGATCTTAAAATTAAACAACCTCTGTACCTGATGTACAAAGAAAAAGCTGTGGTTTAAACTAAATACAGCTGTGTCTAACTGCCCGAGCCCGAGGATTTCTGGGTAAGATTGCTACGGGTCCTTCACTAGGACTAACAACCCGCCAGAAGCATTGAGATGCGTGATCAAGTCGCTAATAAGGGGATTCAGAAGTTATGAAGAACTGGGAATGTTGTTTGCATTTTACAACTCTAGGGTACTACGTGCAGCAGAATAACAACACTGCAAAGCCATGAAAATTGTCACTGAGTACATAGCAAAAAAAAAAAAAGGGAGTTAGTGCTGTAATAAGTGAGAGAGGTAGTTCTGAAGAAAAAAAGAGGTTGTTTCAGCTTGTATTCCTGGAAATTTTATAATCTGGTAAAAAGTTGCAACAAAACTTAAAGACTACTCAGAAAAAAATGGAAATCCTAAGTAATTTTCTTTAGGTCAGTAACTCAGAACCAGTGATCTGGTTCAGCTCTGTTCATACAGTAACACATCGAACGGGGATTTTCACAGAGCGATGCTTGGGAGCCCGAAGTGAGACCTCTCGCCTCAACCCCTGACCTCTGCAGAGACGCGTGTGGTGTCCCAGGACTCCGGCAGTGATCACTGGGCTCATCTGTCGGAAGAGGAGAGTCTGGACACTGAGTTCAGTTTGGGATTTGGTTGGTTGTTTGTTTTTTTTTTTGTCAAATGGTTAAGATTTCTGTGTGAACTTGAGGCTATTTTTAAGACTTTCTGGATCTCAACATCTGTCTTTTGAGCAGACATCACCTCACCGGTAGCTGCAGGCAGATCACTGAAAAGCTCAGAAAAGACAAATTACCTTCTCTTGCCTCACGTCATTTTGGCTCAGACCGACTAGAAATAGCCTAATCTAAATTCTTTTAAGGACTTCCACTCCTCTGCTGGAAGATGGAAGGTCTTCATTGCTGTGTGGAGATGGTAGGTACAAAGTCTGGTCTTCATCAAGACCAACGAGAGGAGGGTGGTTGCTGAATTGTCAGGAACTGGCACGTCCCTGCTGGCATATGAAGTTGGCTTTAAAACCTCTTCAGGTTTTCACACCTAGTTGGTTTCTAGAGCGTATCTAAAAACCAGCCTCTCTTATCCACCTCTACAAGTACCTATCTAGATTTCCAAGGTCTAATCCTACCATTACTTATTTCAACAGCTATCTTCTGTTCTTGTCAAGCCCTTCTCATCATTTTACCTATATGAGCTACCACAAAATTTATTTGCCTGCCTTTCCATGCATGGTGCCACCCGCGGCAGGATCACATCAGACCGACACCACTTCTACAGCTCTCCACAGCCTGTCCCATGCCCATCGTCATTCCTGGGCCCTGCAGGCAGTAATGTGAGTTCTGACTGCGGGATCTGATCATCGAGATCAGTTTATCTGGGTTTGAAGGAAACTCCTTTGTGTCTCCCCACGCTCCTCGTTTCCCCTACACCTCTCATGACGCGAAGGATTTCTCCATAAACTCTAAAAGATACTACTGTACTTCCTTGGGTCTCTCTTTGAAACTCTCCTTCACTGGGGTGTTTACCAAAAAATACACGCAGTTTACTCCAGTCTATTAACTCTCCAGTCTACTAACAGACCGTAACTTAGTCTATCACTATAACTGAGCAGACAACCCCCAAGTGCTTCTCCGTTTCTTTACACCATCCTTTTGCATCCATCATGGTTCGCGTTAGACTGTGCTCTCTGCAGCAGTCTCGTCTCCAAGAACATGCGAAGCCAACGCAGAGGAGTCCAGGTATGCCTCTGTTATGTGTGGTTTTCAACACTGGAGAAAGTTCTTTCAGTTTAGCACGATTTTCAGAATGTGCCGGTGTCCAAAGCCTCTGTTACTGCCCCACCCCACTAAGTGCCTCTTTATTTGTAAGTAGTGACTGCCCACTGCTTAATAACAGACACATGGGATCTAATCAACCTCTCTCATTTCTAAGATGAATTTTTCAAATTGAACAGACAACAAAAATGAAAAATCTGTTCTGAGACACGAGTAATTTAGGCAAGAGTGGTAATTTATAACAGCAAGAACACTCAACAAACGCGACCTTCCACCCACGACTGCCATCTGAGCGCTGCCACGCAATGTTGTTTTTTCTGGAGTAACTGATGGTTTCCAGCACGTGGAAGGAGCTGCACATAAAGAACCTACCAGCGGTTTGTTTCAGTATCTGAACTTAGCACTCGCTGGCACAAGACCTCATTGCTGCCGCGGCACGACTGCAGTGTTTCGGGGCTAAGTAAGGTTGAATCACATTACACTGGCCAGGAGTAGTAAAGAGCTGGCCCCGTTCCAACCATCAGGCGCTCGCGGTCTGCCATCCTCAACAATAAACAGTTACTACAGTTCCTAAGATTGCTTTCCTGAGTTGTTAACTGTTAGACACTTTTTTAGACTTATCTCTGCGGTATAAAGAGTTAAGATCTCTGCTCAGTTTGTCTGTCCTCTCTTCATTCTCCAACTGTTAATAAAAGTATTAGATGTCAGAGGAAAAGGGGATGGAAAACAATACACTTAAAAAAACCATTTGAAAATGCTCAAGCTTGGGACAACCACATAATTCAAACCAGGAAAAAATCCTCTGCCAATATCAATTATTATTTTTTAATATTTCTGAAAAAAATGGCTACTTTTTGTGAGCATCTCTTTTTTCTTTCTTTTTCCAGAAAAGAAAAAATAAATCTGATTATAGGAAGGAGCTCAGCAATGTAATGCGTACGAATACTCAGCAATCTTCCTCGTACTGCTGAGACTCGGAAGGTCAGATCACACAGCACCCTCTCCTGAAGGAGCACTCGCTGTTCTATGCTGCCTTTCCATCACCTGCAATTGGTAAATTTATTAGGTCATTTTATTAAAGGGAGGGAAAAGAAGTTCAAAAATTGCCAAACATGATGAACAAACACACCAGCATCAGGCACCGTTTCAGAACTCTTCTGACATTACAGACAATATTAGAGGATGACCATGTCCAGTGACTGTTTTACTGCCCCGGGCAGTGATGCAAGTCACACTGCTCCTCCCAGTTGTTTACTGGATGTGATTATTGCCCTTAGTTTCTACACTCCTGATAAATCATGACCTACTTAACTGACATAATTATGGGCAGGGTTACAGAAAGCTGATTCAAGACGAATAAAGGACACAATCATTCCTACTGCTCTTTGTCAAATTCACCGTAATGTCATTACACTCACATGACTGACTGTTGTAGAGAGTCAAGAAGGAGGAAACTCCTTTTCCTGGAGAGAAATCGCTTCCTTAGTGCTAGCAACTACTTACACCTCAAACAACTAGCAGCTCACAGCAGGCCTGGCACAGTTCAGCGTGTAGCTTTTTAGTTTTAATTTCCTCAAACCCCAGGACCTAAGTCACTGTTCAGCAGTGTCTGGAGTGAGCTGCTCTGTGCAGGACATGGTGCAAAGGCTTATATCTTGCAGTTCCCAAGCGTGTGGTATGCTGGGGCATTTCACAGCGTTGAGAAGATGGCGCCCCTTTGCTTGTTAACACCTTCAGAGGCAGTGGTCCGGGTGTCATTTCTGGGCTTAGATGAATGCCCTCTTTTCTTTCTGAGTAACAAGAGCATCTCAACACCACTGGCCTCCAACACCATTTCCCCTCCTCCTCCCTTTGTGTTTTTTCCAATTGCCTCTCACCAATCTAATGGTTCTAGTTGATCATGACATGATGTGCTGCCCATTTAAACCTTTTACACCTTCAGCTTTTCCCAAGGTGATAAATACTCTTCAAAGAGCATCCCAGCACACTCCCCAGTCTCTCCCACCGCATGGAACGGCTACCTGCCCAGTTCCTAAAGACCAGTTGCTATTTGCATAGAACAGTGAAGGTAATTCTGCTACTAGAACTTCTAAATCAATGCCTGTGTCTAGAAATCTATCTGAACATCAGTTTTGTAGTAATTATCATTACTATCTTAGTGTTCCAGTTGAGCAACCCAGTCACAGCATGAACGGGAACATGCACAGGACGAGGAAGAGCACAGAACTCGAGCAGCTGTTCCAGAAGTTGACGATCCTGCTTACGTGGTCATTGCTCTTCAAATGTCACTTCCCTGCATCCTGCCCTGCCGACGCTTCACTGTTAACCGACCCGTGAATGAAGCGGTATTAAACTACAGCCAGGAGAAGTGAAAAGAAAGCAGCAGCTGTCGAAGCCTACTCAGCCTCGGACACAGGTACACCTGTACGTCCATGGCCAGCAACAGACCGTGTTTTTACAGACTATGAGCTCGATCCCTGACAGCCCTGAATAATACAACGACTTTTCTCAACCCTTACTCAGTGGGGAAAGAGAAAACTCCAAGGAGATGATATTCAGCAACTTGCAATTAATAAAATAAGTTAACCCCTTTTGCTTTCCACCCATGCACCACACCAAGGGTTCTCTAGCGCAGCTCCCCTGGGGTCTGGAATCCACGCCGGGTCCACAGATGAAGCAAGTACACAGACTTTTTTCCATTTGATTGCATCATTTTACAGTATCAGTCACGGTCAGTACTAATTTCAACCATTTTACAAATCACTAGTCTTTTGGCAAATCACTAAGTACTGATTTTACAGATGTACAAATCTACCTCGGGGTGTGTAAGAGGTTTCTGCTGTTCATTGCGCTCTTCCAGTTCACCGCCAGACTGTTAAACTACGCGTGCTGGTTTGCCGCTTAGCAAAAGCACTTCACGCCTCCAAGCTTCTCCAGCCCTCCCACTTTCCTGTCTTGATTCTAATTTCCTTTCTTTACACATTCATACCACTAGAATGTAAGGGAGGAACAATTATTTGACCGGTTTTGCTCATTATTTTGTTCATAATTATCTGAAAGGCAGCAGCATGTGTTAATTTTGAGCTACATACAGCCCGTGAGGCAGAATGTACTTAAAATTTGTATTGCTTATGTTAAAAGATAAAGCTTCATTTGCTAATGCTTGCTGGAGGAGTTGTGAATTTTATACTTTTTATCCTTTACAGGTAAGATTTCCATGATGCTCCAGCAGCAGACGATACCAACACATCACAAAAAGCAGGCAGACAGCTTACAGGGCTATTACTACTTGTTACTTACCCGCCTTTACGTCCTGGTTGAACCGACAGTACTTGGAGTGCTCGAGCAGGGGCAGACACTGCTCTATAGGCGTCCAGACGTACGTCTCCGGACACAGCAAGTCCGAGGGCTGGTACTGACCCTAGCAAGGAGAAAAGAAAAAAGAGAGCAGTCGCATCAGTAGCACCAGAACCCTCTGGCTACAGCTTCCCACACTGTCCTGTGACCAAAGGATCTAACCTGATCTACACCAAGAGGGTCAGAAAGAGCTTCACTGAAACCACAAGCTCCCTTCTCCGGGGCTTTCGGCACCACCTTGGTGTGTGTGAGGCAAATGTAAAATCAACATAACGCATTTTTACGGATCCAAGATGAACCAGAAAAGTTTTGGCTTTGCCGACTGAAACTGTAGTTAAGTTATCCTCCAGAGTCCTGTTGAATTGCTGCCGCCAACACCAAAAAACCTCAGCACCTCCAAAAGCAGTTTGTCTCAGGTGTTGGTAATGCCATCAAATAATGGGGACCAAAAAAAAAAAAAAAAATCTAATGGAAAAAAAGCCACTCAGCAGTAAGCAGGATGCTATTTTCACTGCAGTAGTGAAGGAGCAGTTTGCTTATTGCTATTTAAATGGTAACACTTTCTTTTTCATTCACGGAGGTTTTCCTGGAATAGCTTACAGGTCACGATGAGTGACACTCTACCAGGTTTTTGTTGATTAATTAGGAAGATATTCTGTGCAGGCATTCCCAGAAACTAAACAGCCACCCAGAAAATCACCACCTCAGCAATAATAACCTCCTCTAATCAGATCTTCATTTGATTTAAAGTAAGATTATTCATCGGCCTATAAATTCAGTCAAAAATCTATCTTGGAGGCATTACTCATTTACTCCACACCCTCTCAACGTTCAGAGCCTTGTGGTGGCAAGATCACAGTGATTTCTAAACTGAAAACTCGTCACAGGTATCAGCTTGAACAACAGACATCCAGGGAACACACTGGAAAAGTTCAGGGATCTCAGTTCCGCAGGTCTTGAGGCACCAGATAAAAGGCTGGGTGGTGTAAGTCGTCGCACTGCAGTCAACCCCATGAAGAGTTCTCCAGCATCAATTACTTTAAATTGTATTTAAACTCATTATCAACTACTAAAAATTGTGAAAAAAGGCGAAGTGGCCTTGCATGAAGCTGCCCAACGTTTGAGACGGGACATAAATAATTACTGTGACTACAGTCTGGTGAGAAAGACCAATTTTTTAAGGTCCACAAGATCTCCCGTTCTTTTAGACGCAACCTCATGCAGCAGCTCTTTGGAGAATCAGAAGAACCATTTTTTGAATGTTTGCAGTGATTCCAAACTCTTTTTCTTCTTCTCTTACTGTTCTGACGCTTCACAGTATTTACAGTCGAATTAACAGATTATGTGTTTCCCACCAGCTGTAAATTGTTGAGCAAGAAATACAAAATTATCTCTAATAAAACCAAAATCATAACTGCCTACATGAAAAGAGCCAAACCAAGCTTCATGCTGAACCTTGTCAAATACATGATGTCTCTTTCCAAAACGAGTCTGTACGTCTCCCGTTTTCTCATTTGACAAACATTCGGGATTGACTTGTAACTACCGTTGTGGAGTTTGGGTTTTTTTTAATTAAATGCAAGTTTCTGCATTAAATTAAAACAATATTCCCCCGATTTCACGCAGAATCTTACATCTCATGGCCTTAGAAAATCCTTTAAGGCCTCAGAATGGAAATGACATTATTAAATAAACCTCTTTGAAATGTTACGCTATCCAAACAGGAACCGTTGGGAGGTATGTGAAGGCAACGCTTAAAGAACACTTGTAGTCACCATCGCTCAGATGAAAAGAAAAAAGGTAGTAATTGTTGATTTAAAGACATTTTCTCAGCTGGCCGGGAAACAGCCGAGTGACTGTCCCCCAGAGCTGTGGCTGAGGCTCAGGGAAGAGGAGGCGGCAGCCGAGTGCTGGCTAGCAGCGCAGGTCTGCCCAGGCTGCACGTGAAGGTTTCTCGGGCACTTCCACTCTTCTAGAAGACGCTGCCTCCGCACCGTGAGGTACCGCACACCTGTGAGCCCCGCGTGTGAAGACTGTACGACGCTGCAGCCCTGGTTTACTTTCCCTGTTAGCTCTCTGATGTCACACTCTGTCACACAGGGCCATGTGACATTAACGCCATCGCTGGCTGGGTCACAGCAGCAACGGGCTTCTCCAGCGCTGAGCAAACAGCAGCGGGGAAACAGGCTGTCCAGTCCCTCACTGCCAGCTTGTTACTCGTCTGGGGCATCAAAACACCCTGCGTGGGAGCGGAAAGGCAGGAATAGTTCTGAGGTGACTGACTGCCTTTAGATGTTTCTTCCCCCAGAATTTGGACTGTGGTTAACAAACTTCCCTCAAGTTTATTATCACCTGAGACTGAGGTGACGACACGTCACTGACCAGGGACACCAGCGTAAATAGAAGTAAAAATCCAACAAGCCATTGATGCTCTTCACTATCCTCCTGTCCAAGAGCATTTCCAAACACACCAGAAGGAAGGTGTTTCTCCCGTAAAGGCATTTTCTTTACCCTACTGCCTGAACCCACATCCCATGACTCAGCCCGCGGAGGACATGGCAACACGGACACAGCACAGAGGCTGCGTCTATATCCATCCGCAGAACTTCTTAAAGCAAATGCAATCATTTCCAAGAGCTTCTGTCCCTTTTTTTTTTTGTCCCCTAAGCACTTACTTTCAGTTTACTCACTTTCTCAAAAATGTTGAAAACCTCACTATGAAAATATACAGCCAGGAATCCACCTCGCTGGGTTTTTCCCTCTTCCCTCGTGCCTGGACTGTGAAAAAGCTGAATGCAAGAACTCAGCCAGATGCTGCCACAGGTACAGGAGCACCGTACTTCAAGAAAAATGTTCACATTTTATTATTCCCTCTAAAATGATTTTATCATCTAAGAGAACTGCCTCCAAGCATATTATTTATATTCCTTCCTAATACCGCTGATTGGCGGTACACACCCAACATCCACCCAAAACAGAAAGGGGATCTCCACAAGAGAACTGCTGCAGAGTTATTTATCCAGCAGAACTTTACCAGGTTTGGAAAATCATTTCTCTTTGGCTTCAGATTAAACGAGGACACGTTTCAGAAGGGAGTCCGTTTATGCTCAAATCCACAACTGAAAAGACTCGGCTTCCTTTTACCTCACCGTATGAAAGCTCACAGACAGCAGCACTGTTTGTGCTGTCCCGAGCAGCTGGGAACACCTAACTACAAGACTTTCCACAAGGAGTATCATCTGACAGACCATCATCCCTGAGCACCTGCCTTATGCTTCAGCTTCTTAAGCCCCGTACCACCTGCTGGTGAAACACACTCGCTCAATACACAGCGACCGCCTGTTTCCGCCTGTGCGCCCACGTTTTGTCGAGAAATACCCAACACCACGTAAAATGTGCTACTTTGAAATGTCTTTGGAAATACAGAGATACATTTGCCTCAAATGTCGTTATTTCTGATGCTGTTGAAAACTTCTGTGGACATGCAGGCACACCCTTCTCGAGGCAGACGGGTAACGCGATCGGAGCGGTGAGAGCAGCCGCTGCAGCTCACACCAGGTGGCTGCAGGTCAAACGCCCCATCTCTCAGCGAGGACTAGAGCAGCCTAAGCACACAGCGTTACTCGGCCGCACTCTCTCAGCCTCCACCAGGCTGCAGAAGGGCTCCCTCCACAACCAGGCAACACCCGCAATAATTCATTTTGCCGTTCAGTAGCAACTGCTTTCATCTGCTTCCATCTGCAGGCTCTCTGATGACCACTCCTGCCTCTACCAGAGACGCGCTGAACAGTCGCTGCCTTTTGGCCACGTCACTCGTCATTTCACACACAAATACACCCCCAGCAGTCTGAAGGGGCCAAAATTCTTTACTGCACCCTCTCACAGAAGGTGCTCCACACCTTTAACCACCCCAGCCAAGCTGTCCTCTTGCCAATTTTGCTTTCTCTCCTTTGAAACAGGGGGAAAGGGCTACAGGAGGGAAACATCCAACCTGCATCGTTCAGGGAGCAGGAGCGCACGAAGTATAATGAAGACATAAAGAAAACCAAAAGAAAAAACTGCGTCTTTATAAATATCTGACTAATCTATCAAATGGCTTGATTAAAAAGCAACATTCAAATTAGCATAGCTGAGAAATTCCCAAGTATGTGGTTTCTTCTACCAAGTCAACTCCACTGCAGTATAAATGTGACTGTTAATGTTTAATAAAAAATACCTCCACGACGTTTTATTTTCACAAATGTTTGGGTCATTTTTCCTCCTATATAATACAAAAAAAGAGCCTTTAAGGTGCTTTCCCTTATACTATTAAACACGCTGCATTTTAATTGGAAGCTTCTGGAAATAAATTTTAGAGTGAGGCTGCCAAGCTTGAATTAATACTTCACACCATGGTATTTTTTGTTCTACAGCTCCCAAACTGGAACCGACCATAACTTCTCTGAACTTTTGTTCCACAGGAAGGGCAAAGGTTTTAATGAGACTTTAGTCAGGAGATTACTTTTTAAATATTCTGTAAAATCTGAGGGATTTGGTAAGCACTTCAGATGAAAAACACCAGCAGAATTTGTTTTTGTAGTCTAAGTAAAATTTAAAATGTAAAACGACCAAGAAAGAGAATAGTCTCAAAACCAAAGAAGGTCAAGCAGCAGTAGCGCTGAAAAAACAGAAGAGGAAGGTTAAACACACATTTAATTCTTTTATCAGGTACAGTTTACATCTGTATTCTATTTTTTCACAATAAGCCCATTGATCTTTTATTAAAAGCGAATTAAGAGTGCCTCCATCTCCATTTCCAGCCAGCTGCTTAAAAAGAAGCTCCCAGGCTCCGTAAACAAGGTACCCCCAAATTATCGACAGCAATCCAGTGGAGCGAGGCGGCACCGCCCTGGGAAGAGCAGCCTGGCTCCCGGGGTGTCACAGACAGTCTCTGCACTGAAAGCCCCTCAGCAAGGGTCTGCAGCAGCCCCCTGCTCCCTGATTTCATTACAGAAGCCGCACAGATGCTGTTGATCTCCAGGAGAGCCCCTGGCCAGCAGCTCTCACTGCCAGCTTTGCGCAGTTGGAGGTCGGACCATGCCACGCTGTGCTTCGAGCAGCGCTGGTGGGGACAGACAGCTGAACATCTGAGTCCATCTGTGCTTCCAACCAGCCGTGCTCGCTCACATGGCATCCATCAGGGGACGGCCTGAAAGACTTAAAGACAACAAAACCCCCCCACCCTGAAACAACCTTCACAACTTCACTCCCACCTCATCAGCACTTGCTTTTTTTCCCATATTTTTATACTTACAACCCCGCCTCGGGTTAACAGATAGCAAATAAAGCAAGCAGCTTTATCTAGAGGTGGCTGGAGACTTCAGATCTATCATCACAAAGTGATCAGCGAATATGAACGTATACACCAAAGAGGAGCGAGAGCAGCCGGTATCCATGGTGGGGAACTCAATGAGTAAGTAACCACCAGTTGGATCTAACCACAGGGTCCGCTGTTCCAGGTGCACACAGGCTGCTGGTTTTACCCCAACTGGGAGCTCGGCACTAGCCACGCAGTCAGCCTCTCCAGGAGCCCCGAGCTGCGTCCCTGCGAGCTGAGCCACCCTGCTGTGTTAAAGAACAACCGGTTGTAGTCCTTAAAAGCTGTTACAGATGACAACCAAAGGCGCTGTGCAGCCCGTGGAGCTCAGACTTCTTCAGCGAAGTACGTGAAGCACAAGTCCTTCCTCTCCCAAGTCTGCTCTGCTTCTCCTCCTCCTCCTCCTCACTGTGTTATCCAGGCACAACACTAATATAACAGGAATCGTACAGCAGCCAGGGAGCTGAACGCGCCTTCCAACACATCCCAAACGCAGAAACTCCGAGCAAACACCCACCTGTTCCTGCCTTGCTTGCTGTCCCGTCAGCGCAACGGGAACACCCTGGAAGCTGTATTGCCAACAGCAGCACGTCAACACGTGTTTAGGTCAGTTAACCTCTTACGGCATGACTTTTTCACTATTTTCTTTTGAAATGTGCCCCAACAACCTTTAAACTGACTGACCAAGGCAACAGTATAATTTGTCAACTTCCACCTCTGTCATTTCCCAATTCAATGTAAAGTATTAACAGAAATAACTACTGATAAACTGTTTCCCGGGAGAAAAGCGTTCTGGCCCTTGTTTCCTACACGTGTTATAACTAGCAGGCAACAAACAGTTTCCTACAAATACTGACTACATGTTCGTGCCTAGCTGTTCTTCCTACACACAAAATCTGTGGTGTTCCAGAAGGTTTTCACAGCGTCTCTCAGGTGAAGAAAATCTCTCAGGTGAAGAAAATCTCTCAGGTACACGCAAAACAGACAGAGTACAAGATGAAAAGGAAGACAGCCAAGACTCACGCTCAACATCCTACAACCATCACGCCATTAGCTGGCCGTTAACTGTCTATATGCTCCTAACCCACCACCAAAGTGGAATGAAATCAAATGGCTCTTAAATTTCACTGACATTCAAGGTAAATGTCAGCCCTTCATTTGCCTGTGGTGGTCTGCACAGCAGCACTTACAGGAATACATCCCTGCTGCCCAACCCCCAAAATACTTCCAGAAATTTTTATCATTTCTTTGTTTTCCCAACACAGGCTACTCCTAGGAACCTCCTGTTTGGGCTCTGCTCTCTTCAGAACTCAGCGTACACTGCAAATAGCTGCTTTTGCCTTGTGCTCTTTCATAGAAATAATCTGAAATATTGAACACTTTCCACCTTGCTTTTGCCACTAAAGAGCTGCTTTCCACTGAGGAGAAAGGGGCAACTGTGATTGTGACAGGACTCCTGTCCCCGTGAGTCCTAACTGTGTCCAGCTCTTCCTCTCAGGGGAGGGAAGGACAAGGACAGGGAGTCCATGGCAGCGTTATCCTTCCCTGCAGTCACTGGGTAACGCGCTGAGAGGCCGTGGATGGTCCTGTCACAGACCCACGCTATGAGCTGCTGCACGGTAACGCACAAGGGGCCATCAGCGGGATCTGAGGAGCCCCCAGAGTGCTGCCTGAGATAACGTACAGCCACGGCCACGCTCCAGTGGATCCCGCTATCCTCTCCAACACCACTGTGTTAATCAATGAAGTAATTCGGGTTTCACATTTAAAAGTGAACAGCAATTTTCACACTCCAGAGAATTTCTCTCAGCTGCTGTGGTGGGTGATGCGGGCATGGAGGGTGGTTTATCAGCTTGGGACGCAACTGGCCAGAGCTGAAGGTAAGGCCCAGCTCCAGGCGTACTCTGTCAGCCATGCTCAAGCCACTCTCCAGAAGCGCTGCCAAGAGTTTCTTTTTCATTTATAAAGACGAGTAAGGGAGAGTTCTCCATGGCATGTCCTAAAGCCACCCTGTCTGAACCACCGGGTTAAAGCCACTATGTCTGGAATAAATAATCTGGTCTTACATTGCAGTAAGCTTAACGTAAACCGGGAATGCCACTGGGCTGAATTCACCACGTCTACGGTGTTTCCCAGTGCAGAGTCGACATGTGATGAACCGGTCCCTGCCAGAGCAGCAAGGAGCATCATTTACCCTTCGGCAGCTATGGGACCTGCTGCCACACCCACGGTGACAGGAACAGTGGGTCCTGGGCTCGGAACTGCCCCAAGCTGGCTAGCTGTTTATCCAAAGCTGAAATAATAACATCCACATGACAGACAAGTATGAGGACAACTCCTCAAACTGAGAAAAATGGAGAAATATTCCAAGCATGCAGCAACTCAAAAAAGCTTACACAAAATTAGGGTCGCTCTTGAAGTGTGTTTTCTAAGTACTTCGACATCATCAAACTACTGATGTATCTATTCTGCCTTTCTGTACTGTCCAAGGCTCCTTTTCTATTATTTTCTTCTTGTTTCTATCTGCCAGCCTGTGCTGTACACAACAGAGTTTGTAAAATAGGCCACTGAAACTCAGTTTAGCTGTCGGTGGTGCTACATCAACTTTGTGTTTGGCATACGAGATGCTGAGAAGGGACGGTACTCGCAGGGAAACACTACTCTACAGTCCTGGCTGGAATTCCAGAGACTGCCACCAAGAAGATTAAAACGTTGCCTAGCTTCAGATATGGCCATTTCATCTCACTCTTTTACTAATACTTGGCATCAGTGACACTAATCTGGCAGAATGGTGACATCATCACAGGACTGAAACTCCAAAGACTGTTTCTAATTCAAGATGTATTCAAAGTGTACACATATAGAGCCTGAGATTCCCTATGAGCTTAAAACTGTATGTTCAAAAATTTTACATGATTTTAAAGAAAATATATAAAACCAATTAACATTTACTGGAATTGCCATTAAAAATCCATCTTGGGAACAAGCTAATTCAAGGTGGGACAACATAGATGTACTTCTGAAGCTGGAAGCTAGTATCCATCTTGCCCATAGAGAAGCTACTAAAGAATCCTAAAAAAAAAAAAAACAGCTTGAGAAAATGAGTGGAAAACAGTAAGAAGAACTGAGCTTGTCCATTTGATGAGTATTTGCCTCTCTGAATTTTAGTCATTTTTTTCAACAATTTAAAAAATAATCAAGCATATTACAGAAAAAAAATGTAATACACGTTGCCGTTTTATTTCAAAAAGCAAAGGTCTTAGGGAATAAGAATCGTTTGATTACTGAAATGGAACTTGTTTACTTTAAATCCGCAGCAGAAATTCTTAAGGAGACCCTAGCGTTAACTTGGAGAGAGAGATTTAAAAAATCCCTCTGCCCACAGAGAAATCCCATCAGGGGCCTCAGGAGGAATGCTTCACCAGACACACCAACTCTGTTGACTTAGGCCTATCTCAAAAGGAGTTTATTTTGGCAGCTGTGAGAAGCAGAAGAAAAAGAAAAGAAAAATAAGCGAGTGTTTCAATCATGTGGATCCCATATCTCGCTCTTGAAGAGCTGCCATCACTGACAGTATTTTTTGAGTTCATTAAATTAAATGAATGGAATTAAGTATTAAAGTTTGTTTTCTTATATTTAACCAGAAATAATCACAGGAAAAATATGCCTGTCTTTACCCTAAGCGGTCACGCCGATACCAAAGAGGTTTGACTGCTCCTTAGTCCCTCCCCAGCTGCAGCCTCAGCTAAAGGAGCAGCGTCCGCCACACTCCGCAGGACAGCTACGCTGGCGCCCTGGCAGAGAGGCTCCCACTAGCCGGGCATCACAGCGACAACTCTACAGACCGTGAAAAAACATCCAAACACAAAATTAAATGGATAGAATTGAAATTAAGCATGTTTTAAACTATTTTTCTGCACAACTGGAACAGGGAACCAGGAGATTAACATTCACCGGAACTAAACCCCTAGCACAACAGAAGGGGCGGTGAGGGTGGTGTGTACAATCTTTCATTTTTGTGTTCTTAAAAAAGCATTGACCGAGATGACAATGTACCAAAAGGTAAACCAATGCAAATGAACTTTTTAATCCTCTGTGACGATTAAAAGAAAACAGGGACTAAACTCACTACCCTTCTTCACATGACTCGCTCCAGCTCAAATCAGGCCTCTCTCATCTTTTAAAGCAGTAACTCTAAAGGACGACACAAGAGCAGAGTAGGTACCGTCTACAGCAAGGTAGAGGATGTTCTTTCCAGCATCTACAAAAGCTCCACGCTACGCTTGTTACGCATGGATAACACACCACTGCTCTGACACCTTCACCTGCTGCAGGACCTCGGCCTCTGGATAGACCCTTCACTACTGTGCACCACAGAAACCTGCCCTTCTCCCTGCCCAGGAATTCCTCTGTATTTTTAAACACTTCTGATAATTCTTTGCCTGTGTGACCATCTTCAAACTCCCCTTTACCGTTGTGTTCTGTGGTTACCTCCCAAGACCTTGTGCCATTTTCCCCAGAAAGCACCAGTGCTCACCAGTCTCCAAGCTTTCCCCATCTTTCCTAGCATCAAACCAATGGCTCTCCTCAAAGAGGTTTCCCTGGAGCCCCAAACTTTCTCTTCTCTGAGCTCCAAAACTCAACCTTTCAACCCACTCAACCACCAGTGGGGCCCAAAGTGGCTCAGAACACTGGCTACTCCGTGTGCCTCCTTCCGCTCTGTCTTACTGTCAGACCTCCTCTACCCATCACACCAGCACTGGGAACACCACCTCGGCTCCAGGCTTTCCCAAAGTCCTGCTCTGCCTCCAACGCCATTTACAAAAACTCCGCTAGAAACACACAGAACTTGCCAAAAATCTATCCAGACAAGAGTGAGGGAAGAAAGTAAGACCCACCATCGAAAGTCCGGGCTTTATTCAGCCTTACACAGGAAAAATCATTTTGTACTTCACCTTCTTGCCCAGCTACTGACTCTGTCTGTGGAATACACGAAGATGTAATAAATACTAGACTAACTGCCAGCATTGCCAGCTGAGAAACCCTGCTGTTCACAAGCTGAGAGCTACTCCTGACTGAGGATGCAGATGCAAGACGTTGCCTTTAGATTAAGATATGGTGTGGGGGGGTTTCAAAAGCACTCATAGTATTTATGCAGCTAAATTACATTGAAAAGCAATGTCCCTTTAAAAACTGCCACTCCAGCTTCCTTCATTTCTGTTTGCTTCCACACATCTAAGAATAAGAAATAATTTTCTGAATCGATCATTCAAAACAGGACAGGATTTTAAGGCTTTCTATCAATGGACATGGTTTTTCAAGTCCAGCAATAAAAAAACCTACTGAAAGCCAAATAATTTACCCTGTAATATACACAATCCAGCACTGACAAAACTTCCTGGACAACACTGGTACATGTATGTAAATGGGTGCTAACAGTAATCTTACGCTAGAAAAGTTGTAGGACAGAGTGGAGAAAACAGCCCAGGAAAACTTATTAGTAAAAGCTTCATTTCTGCAGGATCCTGATTAAATAATAGTGTGAAATTCAAGCTAACACATCCTTAACACACACAAAATACGTTATTCAGACTAAAAATCTGAAAGAGCAAATAAACACTGAGATTTATCATTTCCTTAAGTGTCTACAATTTATATTATCAGGAGAGAGTAACACACTTCTGCCAAAAATGCCTAAACCTACTCGTCTCCCTTACATCTGCAGATTAAACAATGAATAAACAGAAAGGCTCGTTTTACCACCGTATTCCAAGCATGTGTTCAAACTTAAACCTTAACAGCAAGTAGCCCAACAGCTGTCTGCCCAAAGTATCAACGAGCCTCCATACAAAAACTCCGGGCCCTCAAAAGAAGGGCACTTCAAAGGACGCTGCTTCTACTCTCCCTAAAGACGTTTATTTTCATAGTAAGTTTTCATTCACGAAATAAGCACTCTAATTTTAGCTCCATTTTGTTTGTCAAGTGTTTGTTAAACAAGCTGGCTTTGTGTGCTGGGAGAGGAGGATGTGGACACAAAGCCTCTCCGAGGAGGCTCTTCTCAGCAGGAGACCACCCCACTCCACCTCGGTCCCTCTCAGCGTGTGGGGCTCTCGCACCACATGTCTGAGCCACAGCCATCATTGATCTCACTGCAACAGCCTCAAACTGAGACAAAAAGGGGTACAGCCAAAATATGTAAGTTTAGATACCCAGAAGAGATGCTACGTGGTCCCCAAAACTGGAACGGTGTGAAGTGAGCAGCCCGGCACCGTGCCGCAGCCACCGCTGCCCAAACCAGCTTCCACTCACCTTCTCCAGCCTAACTCTGGAGGCTGAGAAGCAGCCTGTAGCTATTTTAGTTATTACGAAACGCGAAACTGGGAGAGCCCCAGAGCTTCTGAGCTTCAATGCGTTTGAGTCCCTCTGGGGCCATAAATAAGAGACAGTGGGGAAAGAATCCAAATATAGGAACACTAAACAAAAGTAGGAATAAGACACAGAAAACGTGGCTCGACAGAGATGTACTGAATTTTTGTCAGGCTATTTTGCAGGGAACAATAACTGCCTGGGGACATACTGTAGTAAAAATAATTGTATCCTTTCAACGTGTTCTTTTTAACATCGAGTTGTTTTCAAACTCCTCCGTATGTTAATGAACTCTGTCTCCTTAATTCGAAAAAAATACTAAACTTACTGAACCGGAATTCTTGTCAAGTAAGTCCACTTTTATTATACAAAATGGAACAAAATGGAATTACAGTAGCACGTTCTGCATGCAGATTGTGCATCTATTAGCAACGTGAACGCCCACGTGCACGCTCGCGGCTCTGTAAAACTGCCTCAGTTGAACACTGTTCTCCTAGCTGGTTAGAACAGATGCACTCTTAGGCTTTCACTCACATTATTAAGAGGTACACGGACGTCGACTTGCATGTTTAGGAAAACACACCCTTTATGCATGCCCAAAGTCTTTGAGCTGAAACATCACCACTTCGGTTTTCAGTTAATGCCAGATGTCTGGAAGCTGTTTTCTTTACAATCACCTTAGCAGAAGAAAACAAGCTTGAAGGCATGGGCTGGAATCAGCAACTACCCCAACATGCTGCTTAAAAGTCCTCATCGTACCGAAACCGGTAATTCAAGGGTATATTTATTCATGCATCTAAATATAGGATTAGGTCAGTATGAAAATCAGAACTGTACTCAGAAAAATCCAGCACGTTGTTGACATTCTAACACCTCATAATCTTCGCTTTTCAGCATTAATTAAGACTTGCCCATGCTTTAGTTTAAAATCCATAAAGCTCCACGCTGTGGTCATGTACATGCATGTCTTGACACACGGAAGAATGCATTTTTAAGAGATTTCTAAAGCAGAGAGCTATGTATGATAAATCCTTCAATGCTTGCCACCAAATGCAGTAGTTTAATCCAGATCCTCAAATACAAAGGACAATGGCCAAAAACATTTCCAAACTTTTCTGCTTCCTCTCCAGCCTTGCTGGCATCTGAAGCTGTTTCCACACACAGCAGCTCGCAGTGGGCCCTGGGACACTGCTGGGCTGATGAGGTTGGCAGCCACGTGGGACCTCTCACCTTCACCACCACCCTCTGCAGAAGGTCTCCAACTGCCCCTTGAGGGAAGCTTCCTGCTGGAGTTGCACTATCCGAGCAACCTAAGGCAGCCAGGAGCCAAGATCTGGCTGAAAACCCAGCGGGAGTTCCTCAGTCTCAGGGAAGGAACACTGTGCAGCTTCAGGAGGTTCTCAGGAGAAGGTTCACACTCCTTGTTGGCTGTTGCTCTAAAGACACGCAGCCACCGCCGAGGCTCACAGAAAGCCCATCTAACACGCAGCTGAGCTTGGAGCACACCAGAGATTTTAGACACTTCTGTGGCAGTCTGCAGCTTTTCCAACTTAATGCATATTGGCTCGAGGGATATTAGCACCTTTTTTCTTGGATCATCACTCTACTGTCTTCCCTCATAACGAGTAAATGTGCTATGATGTCAACCTTCATCAGAAGGTGGGGCTGTTAGTACAGGCATTTGAGCACTAACAGTTCAGTCATCAACGCGATCCAGACAACATTTAAGGTAGTTTCTTTACCATCCCTCACTGACAGAGGATCATTTTATGCCTATAAATCCATTAAACCATCATCAGCCACAAGCAGCAAAACAGATATGGTTCTGAGAGAGAAACCAATTTATCTTCTAAAACGAAGTTTCAGTCAGGGCTTACAAACTGGGCTCTACTAGCAGCACACAACGAGTTATGAGAAACACGTAAAATATCTTCTTGCAATAATTTAGGATGCGCAGGTGCTGTCCTTTGGATCCTTTCTCGGTGCCACACCTAATTTCGCAGGAACTGTGCTGGGGCAGCCCCAAAGCTTCTCCCTGTGGAGACCTTCCCACCTGATCTCCCTGCACAGCATCCTCAGCTGCTGAGAAGCAGGGGCAGAGCTGGGGACGGGCTCTGCCGGCTCCGCAGCCCTTTCCTCAGTATCCTTCACTGCCACCACACGACAGCCACGGAGGATGCACAGAGGAGAAACCCCCCCAGATATACCATAACATCTCTCCACCTCCCTTCCCTTGATTAAAAGCAATTAATAGAGAGCTACACAACTAGACCAGAATGGAAAGAATGTAAAAAAAAACCACCAAAAAGAAATCCACAGAATAATTCATGTATCAACGTTACTGACCACATTAGCACTGAGAACACCAGCCTTAACATCTTAAATAAACAAATAAATCAAATCAACAGGCCAGGAGAACAAAAAGCTCATCTTGTGCTCTGTCCATTCATAGAACAACAGCGCAGCTGTGCTGGGATGCACAGAGAATTTGGTTCCTGTGTACTTTTGCTCCATGATCCCATTCTTCTGCGATCAGTTGACAATGGGATCATTTTCATACCCTTTTTTTGACATTTTAGCTCAGTGTTACTTGTGAAAACATTTTTATTCTGAATAAGAAAGGGGAAGGAAGGAAACAGTGTAATATTCTACTAAAAGAGATGATCTACTCCCATGAAACCTTTCTAGTGAGAATCCCCAAATTCTCCCACACATCTAACGCTGCAAATAACCATCTCAGTCATTCCTCCTAGAACAGTTCAGTTTTTCTGTTAAAAACAACCGAACACAGTCAAGTTTTTGGCAGTGGTTAACCCTCTTGCGGGACGAAAACAGCATGGGGTGAGGTTTGTGGGGTTTTTTTCATCTCGCACCCAAAAGACACCAGTTGGCCCTGGTCTCGTGAGGTGTCTTCACACAGTAACATTGGAAAGCCTTTGGGAACTGATCCTATTAGATTAAGAAAAAGCTTTAAAGAAGCTCTAACATCGCTTTTCCCTTGACCCTTCTGCCTGGGGCCCTGCTCTGTGCAGCCTCCCTGGGCTCCGGTGCCCTCCAGACAGCCTTTGTGGAAACACAGCAGCACCCAAGAGCCCGCCAGGCTCCACGACCTGCCAGTGCTGCCCCGAACACCACAGAGGGAGAGCACAGATCTGTTTTACAGTTACTTTCACCAGAATAATGTTGGCAGCTGCCACAGGATAACCCGAAGTAACCCCCTCCCCTACGAGTGATGCGCTGGTGGCGTAAAAGTACGATTAGTCACCATCATTTGCAGTCCCTCGCTCTGGGGGTTGGTTATCTTTACTTTGTTCCTTTGAGCTGCCACTTCCAGCGTTTACTGTAACACTATAAATAATAATTGACTAGAAGACAACAAACTCATCCAGAAGATCTCCTCAGGCACTGTAAGGAACAGCCATAAACCCCTCCATGTTTTGTCACCTCTTAACACAGTATTCTCTCCTGACAGAAAGAGAAACGCAACCTTTAACGGCCCTGGCTAAACCAGAACGCACAGCAGAGTCCAGAGCACGCACACATCTGCTTCCATAGGCACTTGGTCACAAACCTTGACACCAAAAATAACTCAGCCCACACTGCGATTTAGCCCATTCTGAGAACTTTATAGTTGCACAATTACCATTTTTAGTCCTTTCCACCCTTTCTCCTTGCCTCCAGAGCCTTCTGTTGTCGTTAGCACAATGAGGGCAATAACTCACGTTGTATAAACAAATGGTAGAAGCTGACCTCAGCATCTGAGGGTCTTAGAAGGCCTAATTTTAGACATCATTCTCTCAGACAGAAAAGCATCGGCTGATGGAAATCCACTAGACTGCAAAAAGAATGATAAGAAGCTTTAAAAATTAGACTTGGAGAAAAGAAGTGGGATTTCTGGTGGGTGGGTTTTGTAGCAAAAATTAGAGAAGCCCAGGAAGAGACATGATGTAGGACAAAATGTAGTATTTTTCCAGGGGAAATGTTCAGGTCTGACATTAAGAAAAAGAACTCAAATGGGAAGACTAATGCAGCACAAAGTAATAACCACCAACGCACAGAGATGCATCGAAGTTGGTCAAGGAAGACCTCTGGCACACATCCATCCAACAGGTCTTTTGGTGTTGTTAACACAAATAAAGTTGAAGCTGCGTTGGAGTCGGGGGCGGGACTACCTAACCCCCCCGGTCCGTGAGAAGAGCTGGTGTAATCAGCAGAACAGCAGCGTGAGGAAGAGCACAGTGAGAGCCATCGGCCTGGGAGCTACTCTGGAGATCTGAGAGACCAAGCACTGCCCGTTTCAGCAAATGTGGCGCATCGACAAAACTAACTGCTGTTTCAACGACCTCCACTTCAGCGACACATTCAAAGGGCTGATTTTGCTCCAGCAGCTTTGATGTTTTGTCCAACACTTGAAAACTGTCACAGGTTGGAACAACTTCACCCAGAGACTACGCTGGGGAAATCAAATCAACAGAAAATGAAGTGAAGCTGACAAATCAGCACTTTATTAATTTATTTGCTTCTTAGTAACTTTAAAAATCCACGCAGTTCCATCCTCACTCTTAGAGCAAGGACTAATGGGTTTATAGAACTATAAATGGAAAATTCTCAAGCATGAATTATGACCTCATTCCTCAGGTGAATGAGAAAAATTTAGAGACTCACGAATTGTGAAGTATACTATTCCCTCTCCAAAAAACCCCCCACCCAAACCAACCCCACACCTCTTTTGTCCATGTATTTCACAGATTACAGCTATCCCTTTAACGGCTGATGGTTGCTGCAGAGTCCCCAAACAAGCCTTCCAGGAAGATTTAGTACAAGTCAGCAATAAGCAGTGAATTTATGACTACACAGAGCCGTGAATTAGGTGCGATACATTTCTACCAGCTATTACCATGCAGAAGGTGGTTTGCCTCAGGTTTATTAACACGATCCTGAATAAATCTTTTTAGCAGCTTCTTTTGACAGAGACAGGCAAGTTACCTCTAATAGCTCTGGAAACATCCCCCAGTACAGAACTGCCCTACGAGCTAACAAACCATCCCTCCTATTCCTGTGTTTTTATGGAAATGAGGTTAGATTTGAGTTTGCTCGAGCCTCACACAAATTAACAAAATCACACCTATTAGAGAACACTACAGGGAAGTCGTCCCAAGGTAACAGAATTCCTGTAACAAGGAATGTCAGAGGTAGGACTTATCCCTGCTGGTGTGCACATGTAGGTGGTTAATACCATCTCTCTTGCATCTCTATGTTTATTCTTCAGAACACCTGAACTGTGAAACCTGAATACGCAAGTACAAGCGCTAAAAGACTGAGCAGGGCAGCTTCAGTCCTCCAAACTACTCTCAGGTTATCATCCTTTCCCATCATCACAGTAAATGGCAATACCAGTGAGAAAAGCAGGCTGACAGCTGGAAGCAACTTCAGTACATGCAGACTAAAAACTTAATGAAAACCCTGTGGTCAGAAACAGTGAAAGAGTCAGGGCAAGAGAGGATGAGCCACACCTTTGTGGATCCCATGGGCGTGGAAGTCCAGGCTACCACTGGATGCATTTCACTGCTGCAGGAGGAGTGATGCTGAAATTCCTGAGAGCAGCCAAAGAAACTGGCTCTCAAGTGCCATAAAATCCCAGGGGCACCATTTACGACCACAGTCAGTCCGAGGTATTGAGTTTAGGGATGATTAATCACAGCTGGATCAGCCTTTTGTTTCTTTTCCGACATTTCAGAACCCTTTTCTAGTATTCCATCCATCTGAAGTCTGACCGTGCCTTGATACCAAAGGAGACTGTTTGAACAATCCCATTTACTTTGGCCTGCATACAAGTCGGGATCAAGATCTCCGTCAAAACACCTCTTCACATCACAGAATGGTCTTAAAAGGGTACACAGAGGTAACGCTGCAAGAAGACATCAAATCTGTTATGCCCCTCAAAGAACACCGAGAGTCATTTACCAGCTTAGCACAGCAGCTTCGGGGAAAGCAGCTCATCGCCCAAAACAGGAAACGATAGGTGCTCCCACCGCAGCATCCGCACGCAAATGCTGACACCGAAAAAACCTCAGAAAACCCCGAACTGCAGAAACTCACATAGGGAATGTCATCAGCAAATCCTTTCCACTACAACAGCTTAGAGGAGAGCTTGATGCAAGGTCAGCGGAGGTCGGAGTGCCAAACACACAGCAGCAAGGACACTTAGTGTTTACACCAGAGGCACAAATCCGGAATACAGTGAGTGCCACCCACCACGAGATCCAAAATCAATGATGGAAACAACAGCCAGGATCTCAAACAGCTCGGGAGCGACTGGAAAACGTGAATTCAGTAACCCAGCGCCATGGAGCACAGCTTTGTACTTGGAAAGCTGGAGGATAAAACAGGCAAGGTATCAGCACAGGCCAAAACCCCAGATCCTCGCCAGCATCCCTCGGATGCGGCTGTTGGCTAAAGGTGGTTCTTTTATTTCTGTAACTCTATAAATGCTTGTAAACAACAGTCTTTAACTGAAAAGCATTAACAAGTACAGACACAGTGCTTGAACATGAGAAACAAGGGTGAGCCCAACATCATCCCAGAGTAAAATACTTTCTTATACTTAAAATCCTATCACAGGCTCCAAAATGCATTAGGAAAAAGACTTTGCAACTTACGAGTGCTGGAAAATTTTCCACGAGACTATTTTCCAACATAAGAACTACCACATCTAACAGAGCCTGAGAGGTTTTACCACAAGGTCATGAGTTTCTTCAGAGAACCATTTTAATCTTGTATTACCCTAACCTACCCGGAAAAAATGGAACAAAGCCACTGCTGAAGGGTTTTGACAGGATTTTTCCATATTAACATAGTTAGTAGGACTACAGAAATCCTTTTGTCTCAATTTAATGTAGATTTTATTCTACCAGCTCATAAATATTAACCCATACATGGGAACAAATCGAAGAGAAGCTGGGAACGAGACAATAGCCCAATACTGCAGGACATTCCCTTCCTCCCTGTGAAGCCATTTCTCTGGTACTGCACCGCTTTAAAATCCCACTGCGATTACATGCCAGTTTGGGGGGAAGAAAAGGACAGGAAACAGTGGGTCGAAAGGGAGCTTACATCTAATCTACAGGGCGCACGACCCTCCCGAAGCATTTGTCTTTCTGCCTGATAATCCAGAATTCGCCAGCTCTGTCACCAAGCCACAGGAACCCTGACCTGGGGATCCTCTTCCAGGACACCCAGGCCTCCATCCCTCCACTGGATTACTCACTATTGATCCCCCAAACCATACCATTAACGGAAACAGAATCCTTCCGATGAAGAGGCCACACACTGACCCCCAGGAACACATTCTCTGCCGGTCCAGCCCCTGACGTGCTCAGCGGTGGCTCAAAGTGGTCAGCAGCTGCACGGCACAGCTGTGCGACCTCCTGGCCACAGCGAGGGTGACTGCTTGAAGAAACTTTCTGGGATAAAGATATAGATGGTGTTTTAAGAACCGCAGAAAACGCACAACAAGCATATTAGCAGCTTTACAAAAAAATAAATACTTCAACAAAATATTGTAGCAATGCCTTGGACCCCCTTAGAGCACACAACGCACCCAAAGTGACCCACTGCAGAGGGGAGAGCTGTCACCGTCCATGGCCCGGTCACTGGTGTATATGATCACCTACTACCAATGCTTTAAAAAAGGATGTTTCAGTGTTCCTTTACACCCACGAAAGAGTTAGACTCTAGAAGAGATGTCTACAGTCTGCATTCCAAGAAAGCACCCATGCAGAACGAGGCGTTAGTGCCGGCTGTTGGGTAGCTACACCTCCGATCTAGGAGTCACCTAGTTAAAACCAATGCGTGGAACATCATCGAACTCCTTCAATCAACACCGCAAAGTCGCTGTTCCCTCTGGAGCCCACTCCATCAGCTCAGAACAAGCCTGGTACTGAGTTCCTGTCAAAAACCACCTGCCGATGTCAGCGGGCACATTTCTGCCGCTCACAGCCTGTGACTACAAGGAGGAAAATGTTCAAAGATGTCCAGACTCCGGTGACTTTGCTGTAGGTAAGAACACGCCTGGGTTCCTAACGAGACACTGCTGACACAAGGAAGAGATGTCGTGTCTCCATTTGCAAACATCCCAGGACAAGTGATTCGCAAAGACAACGACAAGCAGAGGATAAACCCCCGCGGTCAGCTCTGCAGCCCCTTCCTTTTCTTTCTGTCATTCCACTTGCTCACCTGACACTGGTCTAACAGCAGTTGCCTGCCATTGCTCCTCACCGACACAGTTAGGGGAACGGGGCCTCTGACACCTCTGGTACGGGGGAATGAAGCAAAGTCTGCACCAGGGAATGCCTCTAAGTCAGCCAGGCACTGCTGAAGTGACTCGATCCACCAAGGTGGTACTTACCCACCCGACTTCACCACTACCGATCGCTCCTCAGGAGCGGCAGCATCGCGCAGACGCATTTCAGAGCTGAGTTTGGAAATCTGTCTCTGGTGTGCTATTTCAGCGAGGGTAGAGCGGAGCTACAGAACTCAGGTCAACCTCATTCTCAACTGCATTCCTTTTGGCCACACACACGGGAAAAGAAATAGAAAATAAAATAGACCCCCTACAGTTCATTTATTAAATTATTACTCTCCCAACACAGAGCGTTACTCGCCTGCTAGTGTATGTGTTCCAAATATACCAGTACAGGCTCTGTCCTCCCCATCCCCTGCCCCAGTGACTCCTGTACCTAAGCCCAGGGACATGTACAGCTTTCTGGAGGACTAAAATGAGTCCTCTGCCAAATCACAGTCATGTCAGATAGTCATTAAGTCTGAGCAAGTCATCAAGGCTAAGCAAGAAAAAAAAAAAAAGAGCTTTTAAGGAAAAAAATTAAAATAAGCAAAAGTTATAAAACTACCATCACAATTTGTTCAATTTCCATTATTCGAGAATGAAAACTAGAAGTAACATGAGAATCTTGTAATCTTGATGCAACCACTTTCAAAGAGCACAGGCCCAGCAGAAGAGGCACCACCTTATAATAAATAATAAAAACGTGGAGTTGGTACTGAGGTTAGCTCCCAGTTTCACAGCATTTAATCTTCATATTTAAATAGTTTGCTGGCTCATTTAACCCACTGACTCACGTACGAGCCTTGTTTAATCCATGTATACAAAGCTCACGTCTTAAAATTTACTCCAAGCAGCTGAACAGTTTCCCAGCACTGTTACCCTTCAGAACTGGGACGCTTTTTGCCATCAGAGTCAGATTTGTTTGTTTGCTTCAGGAAAGAATCAACACACATCCTATTCACAAGTGTGAACTGTGGAGGTTGTCAACTAGACAAGGGATGGTAACTGGCAGTGTCTCAGTCTGACCAAATCGGCCCCAACTCCTAACTATTTCCAAAGGTAAACAATCAGACCCTTCAGCCCAAGCTGGTGATGCCTTCAAGATGATTCTGATGACAGAGGCAGTGTTTTCCACTCACTGATTTGCTTACTCACACTTAATCCCCTCTTTGTTTGATCAGCAGATGGGGATGATAAACTCCAGTTGGCAAAAGGAAAGATGGACAGACAAGTATCTTCCATCAAAAGGAGAGGGAGGGATTTGCTATTTGTGGTTTCGTCGTGGCCACCTGTAGTGCAGGTCACAATAAAGCCGAGACGGTTTGTCCGTCACACCCACCACTGCAGTGAGCCCCACCTTTTTTGGCTGTTTGAAAAGCAGCTGAAAACACTGCAGAGTTTTAACACACTCGGCAGAAAAAAAACCACTGCATCTCTTGCTCCAGACTTCACGAGCTTTGTATCCTTCCGTGTTATCACTAGATATATTGAGTTATGTGTAAATGTGTGTTCAGCACTCCGAAATCCTATCATAAGGTTCAAGAAGTAATGACGCATTTGCAAACAAAAGACGCCACGTTCACGAGATCTCCAGCTCACAGAGGAGAGAAGCCGCAGGCACCCAGCCTGAGGCTAGCAGGGGTGACAGGGGAGCTCTGCTGGAAGGCTGCTCATTCTCACGGCTCCACGGATTCTCCCGATCCTTTCCTCAAAAATCTGCTAGCTGGCTCACAGCGGCTGCTGATCCAGCGTCCCCCTGCCTTCATCGGCAGAGAGAGTCCCCTACCGCTAACAAAAGCCAGAGAAAAAACCCCAGCACAGCCAAGACCACGAAGACGTGTTATTGCTGCCTACCGTCTCCGAGCAACAGCTCCACAAATATGCAAACCCAAAAAAAAGGGAGGATTGTAGTCTAGTGGAAGGTACACCATAAACACAAGACAGGCAGGTGACCAAATGACACGCGATTATCTGACAGCCTTGAAAACCTCGCCATGCGAACTGCTTCTAAGCCAACCTGTAATAAATACCACATGCAGCTAAAATAAAATAGAAAACAATCCCAAGCCAAGTTAAATAGTGACCGACATTCAGATTTAACCATGTCACGTCGACGTTAAAATCCACAATGACAATTACAAAATATTATATTACTGTGAGCACTGTCAAATGCTCTGAATAACGGCACACTAAGGAAAAAAGGAAAAACACACTGTACCTTGTATCTCATTTTGGGGCAAGAATGAATGTAGAAACCCATATAATAAAAACAGAGATCAGGAGCTTTTTCATGAAGTTGCCTAGTAAAAGCGATTTCCCTGTGAAAGAAAAGAATAATTACTTTAAGACAATTCTTACATTCAATTTACCTCTTCACACCGAAATATTTTACAGCTACCTGGCTCTTGACCTATTTAAAGGGCTAGAACTCTATCAAGTAAAATATGAAGGCAATAAACTCAAAAATAATGCTTAAAAACATAAAGAAAGAAAAAAGGAAGTTAATGCTTCAAATCCAACCAAACAAATCACCAAAATGCAAAACATCACGTCAGGCTTCAAATTGCTTCCATTTTTGGTTTCGTCCTGCCAACTGACTCCCTTGAAATTCAAATAGAAGTGACTAAGAGCCTCTGTTTTACGGGTTTCTTGTTAATATTCACGTACATGGGAGTTCTGCAGAAGTGCAGCCCAGCTGCTGGCCCCGGCTGGCTGAGGCGGCTCAGGAACCCAGCAGAGCACTTCTGAAACACCAGCATCACGGGTAAGCTTCTGGTTTGTTCCACTACTTGTGTTCCAGCAATTTACAGATAGAACCATCTGTCTTTACGCCACAAAAGGTGTTTTTCAACCATCCCATGCCTGATGGCGTGACTTTCTCATTTATGCTGAAAAAGAAGCGTCAACACGCTGCAGGATGGCTTTTCTTCTTTCTGTTAGCGACCCAAGGGAAGCAGCTGCGTCACAAGGAGCAGCCAGCGCTTCCATGCTACCGCCCGCTCTGACAGCACGTGTCACTCTGCAGACCTCGGAGGTTACAAACCAAATACACCCGGGTGTCAGTCCTCACTTCCACGGAAGGGGTAAGGAGGTAGGAGCACCTGCAGGTATGAAGCATGTGAGTACACTGGGGGTTTATCACTGTTAAGTTATGAGCAGGGCGTTTCAAGGAACTGAAAACCTGCCACTGCAGCCGCGCGTGGCTTGCTGAGAACACCTCGAGTTCGTTACAGCTCTGCAGCTATACGCGTCCTTTCACAGAGGAGAATGTCTAGAAATCAGGTACTCCCTATCCAGGGAAAACCAACAGCTTCCAGAAGTGAGATTTACATACTACCGGCCACGTGCTTCACCCACCCGGCCCTGGCGGCACGGCGTGCGGTTGAAGAGCCTTGCCGTTTCATGTCCGTGCCGGCTGTCCTGCGCCTCGTCCAACAAAAAGCTGGAACACCACAGGGAAAACCAGCATCCTGCGTTTCAAAACCTCTCAAATGCTCTCTCCAAATGGACTGCACTACGTGACCTAACACAAAGCGACTTGGAGTGGACAGAAAGTGAAGGAAATGGAGCACAATGAAGCTGGGTAAGAACTGGGCTGGAGCAGCAAGTCTTAGCATGGGCACAGAGCTGCGTGCAGGTGAATTAGCGCGCGTGGCACCGAAGGAACCTGGCTGGCTCAGGACTCCGCCAGCGCCTCCGCATGTACCCGGTGATAGCCCTCGGGAAGGACCTTAGCTCCAGGTCTTGCTTCTCTTACATTTATGCACTTGGCCAACCCCACTCCAGACAAAGATTTATCGGGGAGATGCTAAACCATCCTGCTCCTCCTGCTTTTTGGGAGGGTGTGCTGTGATCCGAGGCAAGAGAATCCTGGGACTCCACCAGTTCACACCAGTGCACAGCATGACACCCACCCGCCTGCTTGCTTTCTGCCTAAACCTTTGCTCTGGAGAAGGGACTGGAGATCACCATGACCTGTCTGTCCAGTCTCCCGTCACGGCACGCGAGATCTGAGGAGCTCTAACAGCTGGAAGCGCTCGCGGCAGACATGTGTTCCTGCCAGCAGTACAGCACTCACACCTGGTCTTTCAGCGCTACGGAATCCCGCTCCAAAAGTACTCCAAGCACCCGTCCTGCTCAGCAGCGGTTCTCAGCACTACACTTGTCTGCTATTTGTGATTTTAGGTAGCTGGGGAAGGTTTGAAGTTCTCCTGCAGCAAGAATAACAATCACTCAATATTTCTTCATGATTTTTTTTACCTTTGGCAAGACTGGTATTTCACAAGGAGCTGCTTCTCCCCCCATTCTTTACTCACTGCCTACATATTTCAATGATCTTCAAATCCCCTTCTTTCTACAAGTCAGCAGCAAATATTCTCCAAGCAGCATGAAGTGGAAGTGACAGCACTGCACTGCAGTTTAACCTCCTCGGAGTCAAATTGGCAACAGCTTGGAAGGTATCGGATTCCTTTGCAACTTCCTAAACCCTTCCTAACTCTCAAGTTTTTTCTCCCTTTCTGAAAGAAGAACAAGGTTGGCTCCCTCTAAGACTGCTGGGAATTTTTATTGCATTAAATGCTGCAGAATTTATAAGCTGCTTTTTCACTGGTTGAGCCACACACGCCTGTTGCACCGACAAAGTTTTAAATTTATTATGTAGAAAATGTAAAGCCATTTCAAGAATTCATAAGCATGGATTATGTCAGTCTATTATTACATAAAGTAATGTGATACGTACAAATGCAAAAAAAACAACTCTTGGGAGGACCTAGTATTTCAGGTTATATGTTTGCTTCGTATAGAAAAAAAAATAACAGTCTAATTTCAAATATTTAGCATACGAAATAAAATCCTTCTAAAAATCCAGACCACTAACAGACAGAAGAAAGATCCATTTTAAATCGTAGGAGTTCCAACATATTTTCTACATTTGTCAATTCTGATTAATTTTCTACAGCATCGCCAGTGCCACTGAACACCTCAGAAAACCGACAATTCAGACATAGACACAGGCCGCTGGAGACGCTACAGCAACGGCCAGATTAACGCCCATGAGGACCGTGAGGTCAGCCCCGATTTGTGCTGGAACTGGACCGGATGACACCCAGAGGTCCCTTCTGACCTGAACTCTTCTATGCTTCTACAGCTTCTCCTTCACAAAGGACCATTCCAGCAGGAGGGGAGGAGAGCCAGCAGGAAGGCCACGTTATCACCTCTTCCTGCAGGTGACACACCGGGAGAAACTGCACCTTAGGAGCTCACTGGTCTGGAGCTGCCCAGCGCGCAGGAGGAGGTCCTGCTCTCTCGCTCCCTAGCCAGTCTCGGCTGCCCGCTGTGGCTCCCTCACAGCTCCCCCACCAGCTCTGCTGTTAACGGGTTCTTCGCTGAGCCACCTCAGCTCACTCACCAGGTTGCTAAGGCAAACAGTCTTCTGCTCAGGGAATCCCACTGGCTAACAGAGGGCTGCACCGCCCAGCGGGGAGACTGCAGCACCTCATTTCAGCAGCAATAAACCAGCAGAGTAACGCCAGGAACCTAGCAGGGAACTGTGGGGGAAAAGCCTTTGACAAATGCGTTCGAACAACCAGGGAAAAAATTCACCGCTATGAAGAGAGGAATACACCCCAAAGGAGAATTTAAAAAACAAAACCAAAACAGATTATCAGGAAATCAGAAGATCCTACTCAAAATCTAAACAAATTAAAAGCGATTACACTTCTGAGAGATTAAATTGCAAATGGTTTATTAGTTATTGCAAAAGTATATGAAGCAACTGTGATAAGAAGAGGTTTCCTAAAAACAGTGTTTGGGCTTTACGCGTTTCAAAAGTCACATCACGTTTACCCATCCCGGTGGGTCGCGCTAACCCATAGCTAAGGCGCTCCACCTGTAGAGAAGCTGTCTCTCAACAGGATGCCTTGGAGAAAGAAGGAAGCTGGATCTCACAATTCTGGATCTTCTTTGGCACCAAAAAGAGAGCAGTGCAAATCTCTACATGTAAAGACTTTTGTTAGAACTTCTCAGAACCAGGGAAACCTGAAAGGAGACATGTCTGGTGCGAGGTTCAAGCCCAGCTGCTTCCTGAGAACCTCCCTGGGAACACCACAGGTCTGTGACTACTTCATATAAACAGAGAAGCAAAAAAGCTCAGAAAAAAAAAAGAGATGCAGAAATATTTCCACTCGTTAAGGGGTTTTTCCTTATAATAACGGAATCATAAAATCGCTTATGAAAGAAAAACAATACCTTGCAGTTTAGCATACAAGTCTTATTCACAGCGAAAACCATCCCTATTCCTACTGTTCTGCAGGACTAGGCTGGAAGTTAATTTGAGGCTTTAAAATTCATAGGATTACTCTCTCCATCAGGCTTTCTAAAGACAAAGATAATGAGATTAACATACCTGAAAAATACACTTAGTGCGCGTACAGCAGGAAACTGCTCGTTCAGAAGACAACGGCTTTTAGCTATTCTAGTATTTATGACCTCAATGTGCATAAAACTATAAAAGTGATTAATTTCATTCAGTGACTGGGCTAAGAAAAGGTCAAAGGGAAAAGTTATTTCTATTCAAACAAAAAAGAGGCTTTTCCCGCTGTAACCAAGCAACACTGAATTATTTTCAGGGGCAATAAAAACCAGGTATTTCGTTTCTGAGTGGTTTTCCTTTAGTCTTTAAGTATTTAGCTAACTGGAAAGATACATCCCTACGCAAGGATGACAATTAAAAATGTATTTGGAATGAAACCAACTGTAGAGAACTAAACCACACAAATACTTTGCTAGATATAGCGTCACCAGTGTCGGCTGGGACTGGAAGGAGAAGGTGAAGGTTAGGAACAGGTATCAGTTCCTACCGTGCCGCCTAACCAGACAACAACAACGTCCTCTTACCGCAACGCCGAGTAGACGCCCAGAGACAAGGAGGAGTAGTCGGGATCATAGTACAGGTAGACGGAGGAGACACAGTAGGGCAGGATATCAATGACGCCGACAGCGATTATCTTCCCGTCCAGCCAGTACTGCTGGTGGAACGAACCATAGCCACACTCCGGTCCATTTGGTGGGTTCTCTGCCTAAGCGGAACAAAAGTTGGATGCGATTGTCTGACGGGGAGACTTTCACCACAAAAACAACGTTAGAGAGAATTTCAACACAAAAGTAAATATCGTGAGATATTCCTCCTGCTATCCGTGTTTAGAAAGAGGGCAAGAGGGATTCGTGAGGCGCTAGTTCACTGCATCACTTGTGACCCGAGCTGTACGAACAGCAAACGCTACATATCACACCCCTAAACACAGGTGTGCCAACAGCCTCCGCCATCCGGCTGGTACGGTACAGACAGGATACAACGGGGGATCCGTGGAGTTGTTAGTGCAACGTTACACACGGAACTTCTGCGGACGCTCTGGTTGGACCTGCTTCAACAAGGGGGGGAGCCCAAAGGCAGCAGGCAAGGTGAAGCTCAGACACCTCACGAGGCTGGCACTGCCTCGCTCCTCCGATGCTTTGTCACAGCAAGGACCCCGCTGTTGCTCCCTCCCATGTCCCCAGGTACTGGAAGCACTTTGGCCACAGAAATTCACTTTCTGAGAGTGAAAGCTCCTTGAGAAGAGGATTTATAAAAAGAACGGAGCAGTTCCCTCTTGTTTATGAGTTTGCTCTTTATAAGGTTTTCTCTTTACAACCAATGAAACACCTTTTATCTAAGAACCTGAAACTCCGTGTTGCAACAAAACCCGTGGAACCTCTTCTTTGACAGCCCCCTTTGAGGCGTCTCCTGCAAAAACCCTAAGAAACTCGCTGTGGTTTTGGATGCGCGGTGGAGTACGTCTCCGGCCGGGGTAAAGCACCTAGAGCCAGAAACCGAGGCTTCAGATAAAGAAGAAGATGATCTCCTAATTTAAACTGTATTACACAACCAGCTTTGGCATGCTGTCTTCTCCCACGTCAGCTTTACTTTAATGCTGAATTCCACTGTGCTCAACTTAATTACCCATCTAGTCGTGTGTCTCCCTGCATTGCCAGATCTTCAGAAAGCTGCTTCTCACTCAATAAATCTGACAGTACTGCCTGCTATTACCAAATGGTTTGCATTACAACAACAGAAGGTGGGTTTAATCAAGTATTTTGATACAGTAGCGCCGACCGAAGAGATGATGGGCAGGAGAAGTTATCCTAATAGGTACCACATGTGTCAAGAGAAATCAATCACAAGAGCAAAAATCATTTCATCTGACTCACCCAACCAATAAGCCGCAAAATAACGGGCACATAATAAAATGTTTGCATTTTTATATAGCTGTATAGCATAAAATCAGACGAGCAGCTACAGATCCTGTACAAGCGAAGCGATCTAACATTTGGGAGCCCAACCTGCAGCACACGAGGATATGAAACTCGGAGACTGGCACATTAAACAGGGGGTCTTCTCCTTCAGGTAAAGCCTGGACAGTTACGGTTTCATACAGCGTCCTCAACAGTTCAGTACAGCCAAAGACATCACATGGTCAGCAGGGAAACTTTGAGGCTGCGACACAGTGGAGTAAGAGATTTTTCTCTGAGGATTTCTCAGCACAGGTTAAGTTCTCTGCTCAGCTACCAGTGACGGAAAAAACAAAAGGTCTCCTGCAAGCCAAGGGGGCTGTGACTGGTAATAGAACGCAGACTTGCTGAAATAAGTTTCAGTTAGAAAAGATTTTCTTTCTCTGTCAAAAGCCCGTCACAGAGGATTTAATGGATGTTAAAAAAGATAGTCTAAGCCAACGTGGAAAGGATTTTCACTCAAAGCAAAGTCTTCTGAAGTTAAATGGATGTGTCTGTGAGTGACCCCAAAGCTCAGAATGGCATCGCGGGGGTTCAGTCACCAGACTGCTGTGAACTCAAGTGTTAGTATCAGTGAAGAAGCTTCTGGTGAAGCTGGTGAAGTCTGAACGACAGTAACTTCAGCAGTGCAATGACGATGGAACGCTGTGACCGTAAGAGAGGCCACGTTCTGTAACGGACACAGCAGGCACAGCGCTGACTGCAGGCAAAACCTCCAGGGACCCACACGACCTTAACCAGGCTTTTAAAAAGGGATGTTTCCCTCCTCCCAAAGCGTTCGCACAATGGAACCCTGTGTTCTGCTGGGAGGGGTTACATCCTCTCCAACCTCTCAGCAAGCGCCTGGCTCCTAACTTGATTCCTCATGCACCATCCCGGCAGTTTGACGGGAAACAGGTCTGGCATTTGAAACATCTTCCTGCAGCAGGCTGTACCAGCTGCACTGCTGACACGTCCACCTGTGTGGACGGGACCGTGTTTGTCAAAGAGGACAGAAAACAGACCACTGACATCGAGCAAGTCCCCCAATGACACCTGAGCTCTGGCATCAATCCAGGGGGACCCGTTTATTTAAAATTAACAATTTGTATTCAAACTTCACTACACTGAGTTATTATAACTGATGATACTGAAACCATCAACAAAGTAAGACTAAATGCAGGACAAAAATTGAGACAATTAGTTTTCTCTCCAGTGTCTGTAGACTCCAATGCTCCTCTCCACTGTCCGTTAGACGATAATGCAGAGAAAACCACAACGTATTTCATCACATGTTAACTCCACCTGTCTTCATATTCTGCTAGCTAATGGTTCCGCGAATACATTTGATTGCTCATATTTTATAACGTATTACTAACATTTAAATATTTAACAGCAACCGGTATTACACACTGCCCCAACAGTACACCTCAGCTTAACAACCGCTGACAGCCGAGCTCCACTGGTGGCGAGACAGCTCCACTCCCTTCAGAGCGCAGCGGCCTCTCTCTTTAGAGATGTCTTCCTACTTGAGGATGATGATGGAAATTGAACTTGTTAACCCGACCCTGCACACTCACCTGGCAAAACTGGGTCTGTGATTCTGGAAGGTTTCAGGAAATTCCCTGTTTTGAACTTTTCCATTTTACCCTCTGCTGGGGATGGAGGGAGGAGGAAGGTATGAAATCCACATTATTCCTTACACAAAAACCAAAAAAAATGCCAGGAACCCCTTGAGTTCCACACTCCAGTGGAAGTTATTTACTGAAGAAGTGGAGTGATTAATTGCAGCAGCTCCTCTCCCAAAGGGACACACGCACACAACCTGCCATATGGTAGGTTTCTACCTCTCGGTTAGCAACACTCTTCCTTTTCAGTACAACGTCCTCGTTCCAGGGTTCGTGGAGATGCTGCGAGAGCAGTCCACAAAGACAGGCGGTGCCAGGGTTCAGTAGAATGAGCCAGCGCTGCACCCTCACAGAAGAAAAAGACCAAGAGCATCCCAGGCTGCGCCACGCCAAGCACTGCCAGCAGGTCAGGGGAGGTGAACCCTCTGCTCTGCTCAGCACTGGGGAGGCTGTGCTGGCAGCGCTGGGTCCAGGCTGGGCTCCCCATACAGAAGAAATAAGGGCACAGTAAGGCAAGTCCGCAAGGTCCATAAAGATCACAAAATGGTTTGGGTTGGAAGGGACATTAAAGACCATCCAGTTCCCACCCCTGCCACGGGCAGGGACACCTTCCACCAGAGCAGGGTGCTCCGAGCCCCGTCCAGCCTGGCCTTGAGCACTGCCAGGGATGGGGCATCCACAGCCTCTCTGGGCAGCCTGGGCCAGTGCCTCAGCACCCTCACAGGGGAGAAATTCTTCCTCACATCTAATATAAATCCACCCTCTTTCAGTTTAAAGCCATTACCCCTCGTCCTCAGCTGGTGTGTGTCCCCGGCTAGGTATGGTGCATCCACAGCCTCTCTGGGCAGCCTGGGCCAGTGCCTCAGCACCTCACAGGGGAGAATTTCTTCCTCAGAGCTAATCTAAATCCACCCTTTTCAGTTCGAAACTGTTATGCCTTGTCCTGTCACTACAGTCCCTGATGAAGAGCCCCTCCCCATCTTTCCTGTACTCCCCCGAAGTACTGAAAGGCCATGAAAAGGTCTCCCCGGAGCTTTCTCTTCTCCAGGCTGAATGAACCCAACTCTCTCAGCCTGTTCTCATAGAGGAGGTGCTCCAGCCCTCTGATCATCTTCACGGCCCTCCTCTACTCACTCCAGCGGGTTCACGTGCTTCTTATGCTGGGGGCTCCAGAGCTAAACGCAGCTGGGCCAGCTGCCCAGAGGGCCTGTGGAGCCTCCATCCTTGGAGATACTCAAAACCCAGGGTCCTGGACAACCTCCTCTGGCCGACCCTGCTCAAGCAGGCAAGTTGAACCAGGTGGATCTCAAGAGGCCCCTTCCAACATGAGCAATTCCGTGATTCTGTATCAAAACAAAGTACATCAACTCACTGCCTCAAAATGTAAGATGTCATCTACCTGGGAACTACAGACCTCTAACAACCTTAATGACCTTGTTATTAAGATCTCCTGAAGACTAACACGTTAATGCACAACGCAGCCCAGAAGCTGATGTCCTTTATGAAGAGCAAAGCTCGATTCACAAACCAAGTGATCAAAAGGGTAAACGGAAGGAACAGAGATGTTTATAACAATGGTTATAAATCAGCAAGTCTCTCAGAAAGATGCTTTGGAGAGCAGTTTTATGAAATCATCCATTTAATGTTGAGCATCAGTCACAATGGAATAATACTAAAGCGCAATCAGAGAAGAAGTTGAAAACAAACCAAAAAATCCTCGTTCAACCGAGCAATGCTGTGGTGCATCTGAGTGCTGAGGCTCGCTCTAACTCATGTCAATGCAACACGGGACAACTTGGGCAGGACAAACGTGGAGATGACTACTAACGACACCAAGACAACCACCGGCCCCAAACTACCCTCTACCTCACCAAGCACCAAAAGCCAGGAATCTCCCGGGCTTCCCCTGTGCCCGCCTCCCATAAACATTCTCTCCTCAGCAGCAACAGGCCACGGTGGGTTTTGGCTACGACTCTCAAACCATTGTAGCCACAGCTCTCCAAACAAGGCAGCGTCTGCACGCGGGAAGCGGCAACATGGCAAATGTTTAAATGTAGTTTCTAAGACGAAAGGATGAATAAAATAACCCTGAAAGAGTTCTCTCTACATTACCCTGTTTACTGCTAGAAAATTGCCTGGGTTCCTGCTACTACATACTGTGTCATTTTTTTTAACTATTCATTTTTTGTGCCAGAGCCCTCAGCCAAACCAGAAACTAAACAGAATAACAACACAAGGAAATAAAAAAGGCAGGAAGAGTTTGGGTGTTCATACTATCTGCAGCTAATAACGAGAACAAAAATTCAGAAAATGACAAATTGAAATCCTGTAAGGTTTAAATCTTATTTTCAATTATTTTTGTTCAAAAGAATAAACAGATTATACACTACTAGATTTGCTTGTGGCAACAGTTTCAGAATAAAGAATTTCAAGAATCCCTTGGCCTCCAATATTCAATCCCTTTTATTTAACTTCATCTAATTGAAGACATCTGTAGTGGTGCCACACAAAATTTAATTCAAGCTTCGAAACGTCAATAAAAAGTGTCTGTAAGAAACAATACTGGTATAAACCTGGCAGGGAGGCATACATCAACATCTACGTGGCCGTACAGAATTCAGACTCTACGGGCAGTCTGCTGCCTGGGTTGACGAGGTGATAAAAGCCCTTTTCCTATAAAGTCTAATGAGCTCTATTACTCTTCAGCCTTCAGGAATGTAAGGGCCAGTGGACTCAGCAGAGAAAAGCAACAAACGCTCCACACATGGATTCATTCAAGCTGCGACATATCAAATTACGAGTGTAATTACTCTAACCTGACAATTTCATTAGAGTCACGCAGTCCTTAACTCTTTCGGACTAACGAGAAAGCACGAGAAATCCGCAGCACTTTGCTGACTTGAATCGACATCGCCTCTCCTCGAATTTTAACTCAGGCCGTGGTCAAATACGAGTTTAGTAAGTTATTTAGTCGTACATTCTTTTCCTTCATAGAAAGAAATCCAGGACAGAAGAGACACAGCCCTTGCTGCTGCCATCTCCTAACGCAGTGACGTGGATTGTAGGGGTAGCTTATTCTCCAGCAAAGAGCCCTCAGCCCCCCTGGAGAACGCAGCGCTACCTCCCGTCTCTGTCGGTGCCGGCACAAGTACCATGACACCCATCTGCCCCAGCCACCCCCCCACGGCTCGCTGTGTGCCGGGAGTGGGGAGGGCAGACTCCTCCACTCCAAAGCTCGCGTCTCCAGCCAGTACGTACCTCCAGAGGGGAGTCGCAGAGGAACCGTGTGAACTGCAGCGAGGTGGAGCCAGCAGCAGGACGTGCCCAAGAACAGTCCGAATATGCCAAGCAGAAAAAGAAGAATCGGCCCCAGCCACCCCCCCACGGCTCGCTGTGTGCCGGGAGTGGGGAGGGCAGACTCCTCCACTCCAAAGCTCGCGTCTCCAGCCAGTACGTACCTCCAGAGGGGAGTCGCAGAGGAACCGTGTGAACTGCAGCGAGGTGGAGCCAGCAGCAGGACGTGCCCAAGAACAGTCCGAATATGCCAAGCAGAAAAAGAAGAAAAATATTAGCAGTGCTTCAGGCTACATTAACAGACAAATACACTCGGTGAAAACCATGTATTTGAAAAACACCATTGGATTTTAAGAGTTAAAATAAAATATCCATAACAAACTCCCACATTCTACTTTGTTTGGAAGTACAAATAGATAGAATGATTAATTATCCAAAGCACTTTCCCGCTATAAAATAATTTCTTTTAAACTTGATGTGGGACAATAATCACCCTGTAATACAGGTCTGTTTGTGTCCTTTATTCTAAATTACACATTTCCCTTCTGTGTCTGCCTGCAACAGGGGGGGCTCTTCCCACCCTTCCACTGGTACCTGCCCCGTCACTAAACAAGGAGGTAGGGCCCTCATATCTCTTAATATAAATAAAGTCTGTTTACATACAAAATCAAGTCTGTATTATGTCTAAAGAAGAGGAAGAAGAAAATAAACAAAATAAAACCAACTTCCTGAAAGTGCAAGTATTTTCAATCCTAGATTCTTTACTCAATACAAAATGATGTGCTGTAGACAATCAATCAAAAAAGCAGGATTTTAATGGTCTGGAGCTCATTCAAGATTCTAAGAGAAATAAAATTAATAAGTTATTTATGTGTCACTTTTCGATACAAACACTTCCTTATTGGTGGATTCCACATTAAAGATGTTACTACGTTCTGGTGTGTATTTAACCCTAAAACACTCATTAGTTCAGAACCTTGTACGTGTTACACAGTTTAATTCCCCCTCTTGTAACAGCAGGATGATTTACTAAGTCAGCGGCTCCCAACTGCAAAGTAATAGTAAATAGGAAGTTTTAATTAAAAGAATATATACGGATACCTACAAAAACTTGATAGTTGTCAAGATTCTGTTGTCAAGAATTCTATGAATTTCTGAGATTAATTACAGAAGATTTTTCTACAGAATGGGTTGGTTTCTTGTCAGCCCATTTCTCCCAGGGAAGGGGAGGAGAGGAAGGCAGGCAACAAAACCAGTGCCTGTGCTGTCGTTTACTGACTGAGGTCAGAGTCCAGACACAGCCTAAGTAATCATCACCTCCTCTGCTCTTCAGAAGGTGCTGCAAGGCAGATTTGAAGACAAAACCACAGCCTCTAGCAGATACTCGTAGGGGTCTGCAAGCATTAACTGGGCCGTTCTCATGGTAGCTCAGAGCACATCCAACCTCCACCTCCTCTAAGGCGATGTCTCTACCAAAGGGCATCGACACCGGTCCAGACTCGGCAGAGGCTGTATGTCAGACCTGTCCCCCTCGAGCCCACAGATCTACGGATGAATGGCAAACCTTTGGACACAGGCCGTAGGGCAGAAGACTGAAGTTCTGTAAGGTGCTGGATTGTGCCTTTCCTCTAATTAAGCACTGCAGATCCAGTCACTGCCACCTACATTAGTGAGTCCGAAAAAACTAGTGACTGAGATCTCAACGAACTTTTACGATTTTTATCGATTTGGTGGATAGGGAGAGAGAACCAGAGAGCAAAAACCACCCCAGATAATACTTAAAGAGGGGGGAAGAGTAATTTGATATTTCAATTATTGAGCTACGTTCCCATAAAAAAAGAACAGAGAGTTGCAAACCCCTGCACTGCGAGGGCACCAGTCCTTACAGCCAGTGACTTGAGAATGCGCAGCTTCACCGAGAACAAACCATGTGTTCTTCATTTTCATGTCAGAAGACCCCCGATAGCTCTTAATCTGTAACTTTAGCTTTACAGAGCAAGTTCAACCCTATGGGTGAGAAAACTGAGCCAAGGATGCTTTTCAAATCGTTTCATCCATTCGCCATCCTCCACTAGTCAATCCCTCGGCTTTGGAGGCGAGGGGGGACGTTTTCAGTGTACCCGAGCATAACCACTGCTTGCCAGGGAGTATATACTGTTACAGCTATCTGTAAGGCTGGCTGGGAAAATCCTCACCTGCACTTCAATTTGTACCGCAGTCTCACCGGGAGAAAACACTGCGAGTCCCGTTACGTGTTATTTCACCTGTTGACACTTGCTAAAGTTCTCCTATAATTTTCTTAATCAAGTCCTAAAAAGCTTCATAAGACTGTGAATCTCCTCTACAAGCCAATTAAGAAACAACTACCCAGAAACCCAATGATTTTTGGTTGTGGGTTTGTTGGGATGTTTTTAAGGAAGAATTTAATTGACACATGGTGCTGCAAAACCTAATAAATCCTTCAGACCCCCTGACCTCTGCTGTTACCTTCCCAGCCCTCACTCTGCCCTCCCACCCCCAAGCCCCAGCACTTCCACATAACCCAGGAACATACCTAGTCTATACATTTATTTAAACTGAAGACAACATAAACCTCAGTTCCTGAATTAACAAACTCATTTCATACTGCTGGATTCCTATGAACACAATTCAAAACTTATTCACTAAATCGTGAAAGAAATAGAGGCAAAAGCTGGTGCTGCATGTGAAATGACTCCACCTGTCACACAAGCACAGTGAAAATTCCTCCCTCGAAGTCATGCTTTTCTCACCTTAATTTCCAGCTGAACTGAGCCTTTTAGAAGCTATGTAATAAACATGAAATCCACCACATTTTCACCTCGGTGCAAACTAACTACCAGAAAAATCCATCCAAAAAATGGGAGAGAGGTTTAAAGCTAATTAATAAAACTGAGAGAAACACATCACCGAGAATTAAAACCAAGGGAGGAAAAAGGCAGAAAAATAAAAGGTTTGGTTCAACTCCCAACTACAGCACACGCACAGCTGGAAGCAGCTGTAACAGGACAAGGGGTTTATGGCCACTTGCTTCCTCATGCAGGTGGGGAAGACGTGCAGATGCTCCAGGTGCTAAACCCCGCAGTTCAGGGAGGGTGCTGATGTCACCCGAGGATGGCAGAGCCTCCGCGGGACAGACCAGCCGTGGGCTGTCATCCCCAGGAGCCGTAAAATTATCGGAGTGCTTTAGCACAAAGACATGACAGAAAGGCATTCGCTCCTCGTCTTCCTTTTGACAGTACCCGAGTTCGCTCGTCTTTGTGCTTCACTGCCCAGGAAAAGGGAGGATCTGCCTTCTTCCTCGGAGGCAGGGAGGGGTAAGGGACAGATATGGGATTTAGGCCTTTGTCCTTTGGGTTTTTTCTGATCTAACCCCTGAATGGGCTCAGAATGTGCCAGGCTGCTCAATATTTCTTCATTTTTCTTTTCATAAAGGCACTAGGCTTATAATAAAATAATTGTAGAGGGCTCCTGGCCTCTCCCCTACACAGACACTTTTTGTATAGGGTTTCTCCTCCTCAAGCCGGGTGATCTTTAGGTATTTTAGATACGCAGGGAAATGAAGCGCTAGAACTGGGTTTGTCTTCCCTAGAAGCTCCACCCAGCTCCTCTTGGCTTCACGCAAAGCCTGCGCAGGACCATCCTGCCGCCACCACCGAGAGCAGCCAGGGCCCCTTCCTGAGCTCCGTTACTTTGGAGACACGGGCACTTCTTACAGGTTCACAGTAAGAGGCTGTTGACTTTCCAAAGCACTTGGTCTGTGCCATCAGCATGCTTTGTCCTGGGAAACGTGTCTGGATTTATTTTGTGCATTGGGCTGCCATATTTTAGTTGAAATAACCTTCTTTAGGCAAAACAGACTAGAATCAACATTCACCATAAAGTTCTGGAGTGAAAAGGTAACAAATAAATAATCTAAAAATAAGTCGAACTTCCACTAAGGCTGGAAGAAGCTGTTAAACGACAAAAACTCAAGTGTCAAAATCCGAAAGAACATGTAAACTCTGATGCAAAAGGAATCTGAACTGAAACAATTTATCTGTGGACAAGTTACTTAGTGGTCGGGATGTCCGAACTCTTTGGCTCTCCTAGGAATCTCCAGAATAAAATCCAAGGCACCGCAGTGGCGAGGGCCACACAGTAAGCAGGAGGAACCAGGCCGAAACACAAGTACTAGGTTAAAGTCTTGAACTCTGCAATATCAGAGATCTGGAACACGAGCTCCTTGCAGGCAGACGTTCTGCCCAGCACGCAGAGCCACCACCAGATCAGCGCTGCCGTCGGTCGGCATGGTCACAGAGTCCATCCCCGAGCCTTCTCAAAACAAACAGCTGCAGAGGCAAGCTGCGGACAGGTAAAAACAACCACAAAGGCTACTGATTTTTTTAAGCATTCTCTCACTAGAAAAATAAAAAAAAAGAGGAAACTGGGTTAGAGACTCCTAAGGTTTGCAACCGGCTGCTGATAGCAGCTTTCGAATGGATCGGAACGGGCTCCTGGGCGCTGCCCAGACTACCCACTCGGTTCTCTCTGTTAGTTCAAGGGGATTCCTGGGAGGCAACTAAAAAAAAAAACACTGGGCGAGAACCCCCCTGCTATTCCTATTTCAGTAATTTTTTGCACCTTTTCAAACAGTGTATCTTTTGTGTGTTGTGAAAATCTTCTCTTCCAAGACAAATATTTAGTTAAGCGCAAAGCACAGAGAGCGTCCAGCTCCTTCTGCAGGGGAACGCAGACACATACTATTTTCCTACAAGTTTGTCATTATAAAATACTCATGAAAAGTTAAATAAAACATTTGCTACAGAAGTTCTAAACAGCAATGAACTGTTCACTCTCGCTCTTTCTGGAAACTACCGTAGAATTTTTATGGTCGTTTATGGCAATGTTTTCTAACTTGGGTAGCTTGTGTCGGTCACACTTCAGCCCCGCTTCTTAAAGACAGAGACAACCGTAAAAAGACTTAAAGCTTAAAAATCACATTAATGGACTAGGTGTGTCAGTGGGATCAAAAGAATTTCCTTCTTGGGATGAAAGGGCCAAGAAGAAATGTCTTCAGGGGATTCACTCCAGAGCTATGCAGTTCCACATCTGTATCCATCGTTTCAATACCAAGAAATACATTCTGACGCTGGATATCAAACACAAAAGATACGGAGGTGCAAAACCTTCTGAAATATTGACTTAGGTGTTTCCACGTACTTTGCTAATCATCCCGGCACTGGGGTAGAGTTGGAGCACAGCATCTTCCAGGGCATTTCTGTTCTGCAAAGCCCTCCCTGCACTTCTGACGCAGAAACAGGTATTTTTGCTGTGAGCAATAATTAAAATGTTTGCAGATAGGGACTGCTCCGAGCAAAGCAGAAGAGAAGCCAGACCTATCACTAAACTTCCTGAAACCCAATGTCCTTACCTGAAGAGCCAGCCTCTGCCCTCGGACCAGTTTCTATCTAATTTCTTTCTACCTATTGTGTTTTACTTTGTTTTCAGATGATTGTACTGCAATTCTAAAAAGCTAAAGCACAGAACACCACCTGGTCACTCTCACAGCCTTGCAGGTTTCTTCAGATAAAAATGGAGTAACAGACAGCACGTCTACATGCAGAGAAACCAACCTCCACCAGCACTACACGCAGCCTCAGATGATTGTACTGCAATTCTAAAAAGCTAAAGCACAGAACACCACCTGGTCACTCTCACAGCCTTGCAGGTTTCTTCAGATAAAACTGGAGTAACAGACAGCACTTCTACCTGCAGAGAAACCCACCTCCACCAGCACTGCCCGGCACCAGCACCTACCAGCACTTACCACAGACTGGTTTGGGTTGAAGGGAGCTTCCAGGCTCACCCAGTCCCACCCCCTGCAGGGAGCAGGGACATCTGCACCCAGAGCTGGGTGCTCAGAGCCCCAAGGGCCAACCTGACCTGGGATGGTGCCAGGGATGGGGCTGCTCCCACCTCTCCATCGGAAATGCAGGAGAAGGAGAAAGAAAGGAGGAAAAGGCAAAACGGAAAAAGACCCCCTGTCTTGAAGGGCTCTGATATACCAGTTATCACCAGTCTCAAAGTGGCACTAACCAGAGAGTGTCCAGAAATTCAAAGAAATCTTTGGTTGTCTAGTATTCGATGGGTTCTCCGACCTGGCAATTACCTCTTGCCATTTCTCAGGCAAAATCTTGACGAGAGCAGCGTAGGTGCAGAAGAGGACCTTCTTTCACACTCGGTGAGCAATAACCGGTTTCAGACATCTTTTGTTAATATTGTGAACTGGTTTATGACTTTCCTCATCAGTGTTACTTCAACAATCACCAAAATTCTAAACCTATTCCTTAAATTGCCTTTTAACGTGATAAGGCTAATATTAAAACAGTCCAGCAGCTGATACAGGCAGACAGTATACTGTAACGCCAACAGCCTGAGAATATATTCCAAAACAAGCCGTTAGCATGTCCCATAACCATTTCTGCTGGATTCTGAATTTAAATACAGGCAGCATTCTGACTAAGAAGTGTTCAGCCAAATCTGAAAATCAAATACTTTACTAAACCAGAAACTTCGCAAACTCGAGAGCGTGCAGGGCTCTCCCCGAAGAGGTGTTCATCCACCGTACAGAGACAGGCTCGCTGGCACGCATGAAAAGCTAAATTCAGTTCCTAGATGGACAAACATTCCTGGATGTTTGCCAGCTTAAAGCCCGAAGCATCCTTGTTACTAGCCTGATAAAAAGCCCTGTGTACAGAACAGAAGTTCTTTACTTAAAGAACGGCTTGGCTCCATAATGTCTGTATGATAGATTAAAAAGTGTGAAGAAGAGGAAGAAGAAAAAGATCGAGGTCTCTCAAACAGCATTTTCCAGCCTTCCTCTCAGTAACTTGGATCAGTTTTACCCTGCTTGGGATCTTCTGTCCTTAAAGGTGACTCAGATAATTCTCCTCCCACATAGATTTGGTATTAAAAAACAAGAAAAAAAGGCTTCTAAACCTACAATGAAATACATTTTGTTTAAAGTATTCTTCACTCTCCATCCTGCAGGGATCAAATACAAAGTGCTTTTGACTGGAGTGACTGGAGTGAACAGAAAGACCTTCCCAGTCAGTCCCATCAACATACGAGGGCATTCACCCCTGCTAAAGAAGGACCCAAATTAAAACCCGTCAGCATCAGACTGAGTTTTTACCAGAAGCTTCAGAGGAGGTTTTGTCTCCCCCCTGGAACACAACACTAAGCCTGCACAAACATGATGGCAGAGAGAGATGAAGGCAAAGCTGGGAACCACCTATGGCAAGAAACAAGGACAAAGCAGATACCCCCCAGTAAGCCACCAGCAGCACCAACAGAAATCACCTCCTGCCCACCCGCCAGCAGCATCCGTGACAAACATCACACCTGCAGGTGGAGGAAACCTGCCCTGTCCTTACACATCCTTCCTCCCCTGAACTCCCACAGTTCAAAACCAAAGTTCCACGGGTGATTAGGGCCATCAAACCCAAGTCTACTCCGCCGAACCGTGCCCCGCGTCCCACACCGAGAGCAGGGGAACGCAGAGGGAGCTGCTCTTCACAGCTGCCCTGCAAGCGGCCATCGCGCTTTGGTTCTGTTCTTCCTGAGGGAACGACTGTATATAAAAAACCCGTAACTTTAAACAAAGATAAGTAAGCACATGAAGCTCTCCGCACCCTCTCTGCAGCAACGGGATGTTCAGGGGAAACGCATGCTGGCACATGTGCTGTATCTCAGCAATTCGAGCTGAAATACCTGCACCGCCGCAGCCAAACCAAGTCGCTCCTCAGGCCAGGTAACGCCCGGCACAAACCCAGTAAACACTCAATCCGTCTTGGCGTGTTTCCAGTTTTGACATTACTGTAACTAACCCAATGGATGTCAGTAATCATAAGAAGGGCAGAGACTAACACTTCGTGTTAGGAGCCCTGTCACTGTACAAAACAAAGTGCAGAAAGTTTCATGGCTTTCCACAGTAGCATTACAGGGATGCCACCACAAAGCTCTCCTCACGCTCCTCTGAACCGAAGCCAGCAATGGCTGTGCGGGTCGCCTTCTCGAGCTGGAAAGCAGCCCCAGCTCCCCAGGTACCGCTTCTGCCTCATCGCTCCGGAGAGCGGAACAGCCTAACTAGAGGGTTATCAACGCCCAAGCGGACAGAAATGACAGGTACGAGGTGGCACTGCTAGTGAGTTCTGCTCACGAAAATACCGTGCCACCTGCCAGAGAAATGGGGAATTGCTGCTGGTTTAGAACGCCACCAGTACTAGGCGGTTTTTACTCGTTAAAGATAACCTTCCTGTAAACACCACTTTAAACCAAGCTTTACTCACACGCAACGCGCTCTTGCTGAACCTCAGACAGTCAGCTTGAGGAGTATTTTCACACTATTTCTACCGCAAAGATGAGTTTTACCTGAGAGAGATGCTTGGCCAGGAAACGTGAATAAAACTGCCATTTTTCCAAACCTTCAGCCGTCACATTAAACAAACAAAAAACCCAAACCAATGAGAAATGTGGAAAAGGCACCAAACAGATTCAAAGCCAAAGATGCTTTTGCCATCAGAAAAGCAATTCCAGGCCATTATCCCGTTTCCAGCGGCACCTCTGCCCCAGATCTCTTTACGACCAGGTGCAAAGCGCAGTAATTAACTCGTTACTAATGCCAGGTTTTTAGTCATGACAGTGCATAACCCCTCCCTCTTCAGCTCGGCTGCCCCTGGGCTGAAGCCTGCAGCAGGAGCTTGCTAAAAAGCACCATCCTTTCCCTCCCAAGCGGGAACTCCGATATTTTCTCATTTGGAATCCCCCTAGGAGACACCACTTCCCCTCCTTCAGCTGTGCGTTAGAAAAGGTGTTGTCAGCAAGGTGCATGCAGTGAACTGTACCTCGGTTTCGCCACAGTCTGAAGGGGTGTCCTTGTGTATGGCCATCTGGTACTTGGCAAATAAAGTGGCTGACTGGTTGAAGGACGATTTGAACTGGGGGTCCTCAAAGGAGACAGGTACTAACCTCACCTTCAGAGCAAGGAAAATACAAACATGCTATTCTCAGTGCACATCACCCGGTAACACGCTTCTGAAGGTAAGGCTAGTGAAAGATCTCCTCCGATCCACTTCAAAGCCTCTGAATCAGTTCTCTAGTTTAAACAAGCAAATCCTCCTACAGGAGCGAGTCAGACACCCTACACTGATCCTAAACCATCGGTACTTCCATTAAAGAATAAAAATTGTGCAACACTAGAACAGCCCGAAGCACCAGTTCAGTCACCCTATTTTTTGACCACATTATTTAACAAATCAACCCCAAATTTTATTTTCATTGCACAGTCTCAAGGACATTGACAATGTATTATTTTTAATGGCACATCACTCGCGGCCCTGGTCCAGCAATTAGATATTCTTGCTACCCACTGGTTTCTCTCCAAACTCCTGGAATTGTTTCTTCCTAGTACTGGAGAGGTGTGATGTCTGACAGTTAACTGTCACACACCGCCTGGTCATTACCAGTAGCAGCAACAACGTGTAATTCAGACGGAGTGCACAGATTACTTCTTGAAGGGCTTAAATTGAAAACAAAGAGCTTCTGTGAACCTTCAAACCAACAATCTGTATGCGTGATATATTTTCACCCACATGCTGGCCCTGTTCATGCTAGTTCCTCCTTATGGAAGCATCCAATCCAAAGCCAACGAGATGAGTTACCAGGGTAAGGGTCTGGCTGCTTTTTGTCCTCAGGGGATTCACATTTGTAAGGAGAGCGCTCTCTCTCTCTCTCCAGAAGCCTCATCCTCTCAATCTCTCTCCCCACAGCACAGGCCTGTAACTTCCCTAACTCTTCTGCCTGCAATCACCACCAAACAGTTGTGGCACTCACAAAGAGGGAGGGATCAAAAGAGTTTGCACTTTCAGGACGTTGATTTTATTTTATACGGTATTTTACGTGCTCACGAATATAGAATGGATATAAAATCCACGTTTGTTTCTCCTAGGAACAAGACAGACGAAGCAGAGGGGAACAAAATTCATTTGGCCTTCTGACCTGATGTATAGTTGGTTTATCAGGTGGGTCCTTGTGAATAACCATCTGGTATCGTTTATAGACCTGGTAGGACTCCTGAAATGTGGCTTTGAACTGGGAACTTGGTGGAGATGATCTCACTACCCTCACCTTCAGAAGAAGTTAAACACATTTATTATTACAATATCATGCAATAACTGTACATTTGTACACACACAAATATCACAACAGAGAGAAATGCTGACTTCCTGCACAAGGGCCCTAACAATTCAAATAATATTAGACTATTCTTCAGCTCAGTTTAGGCTACAGAAGGCTTTTATATCCACACAGAGTAACATACAAGGATTTCAAGCTACACATTAAGATAAAGAACTACACAAATAGTTTTCAAGAAATAGACCAACAAATGGTGTGCAAATCAACTTTTCAAAGGTATTTTCTCTACTTTTTAAAATCCCCTCTTGCAGCTTCACACTCTGCTGAAAAACACTTGAAAGACCCATGCACTTGGATGACATACCATAGACTTACTGAATGGTTTGGGTTGAAGGGACCTTCCAAGCCCACCCAGTCCCAACCCCTGCAGGGAGCAGGGACATCTGCATCCAGAGCAGGGGGCTCAGAGCCCCAAGGGCCAACCTGACCTGGGATGGGGACAGGAATGCGGCTTCTGCCACATCTTGAGACAACCTGGGTCAGGGTCTCACCACACTCATCACGAAAAAATTCTTTTATCTAGTCTGAATCTCCCTCTTTTAGTTTAAACCCA
>NW_010393894.1:126219-135737 GCF_000710305.1 Buceros rhinoceros silvestris
AGCTCCGTGTCTCTGCGGGGCTGAGGAGCCCCGAGCTGGCCCCAGCCCTGCAGGGGGGTCTCCCCGGAGCAGAGCGGGGCAGAGGGGCAGCATCCCCTCCCTGACCTGCTGCCCACGCTGCTGGGGAGCAGCCCAGCGCACGGGGGGCTGCTGGGCTGCCAGCGCATGTGCCGGCTCCTGTCCAGAATGTCATGTCGTATCTGTGGCTCTTAGATTATCTAAGACTATGTTTTCATTGTAATAACCCCAAGGGGATTTCTAGGTCTCTCTCAAATTGAAAGAGGAAACAATGTTTCCGTATTCAATTACGAGTTCATTATAACAGGAAGGTATCTGTCTTCCCCACCAACATCCTTAAACACAAAAATAAAATAATTTTAAAAATGTATCAATTGTTCTTCATAAAAATGATTGCTTCCCACCCAAAAGGATGATATCACAGGAGCACCAGTGAGCTTCTTTTCAAGCATATTTAAGGTCAGGTCCATTTAAAAAAACACCCCACATAATTTTCAGTACAGCTGGGTTTTTACAAGCAGCATTGGTTCTGATACAATGAGGACACAAAGACAACCTGGGAGTGCTGGAACCACCCTCCTCCCGGTTCTCCCTGCACCTTCTAACGGAAGCTGTTCAGACAAAGCCATCACACTCCTGTTACAAACCTCATCGGAAAAACAGGAGGAGTGAGTGAGGTGGATCAATGTCATGACTTGTTGTCACTTACTCGAGGTGAAACTTTTAAGCCACCACCACTACCTCTTTGAGTAATTACCAGAAGAATATTGAAAATTTCATTCCCAATACCATCACTGACAATCAGTAACTACAGGTAAATACTTATGTGCAGACAGCTTTCCAGCTTCCAGAGAAAACAAAAAGGGAAAAAAAGGGTTTCTGATTAACAAACGTTAGAAGGTCCAAAAGCCTTTCAGATGACTGGCTCTGTACCACTAACAGAGTTAATGGCAACCAGTACACTAAGCAAAATTTTCTATCGTCACTTTCACAGCTTCCAAAGACATCAACACATGTCAGTGACGTTTATACGGAGCAGTTATTTTCTGATCTGTTTAATTTTATGAAGTTACTGCTTTCTCGCCAAGGCTCACTAGCACAGAGAGTTCAAGTATTTTCATACTGCAGAATTAGATATTGGATCTCATCATCCACCACTCCGTTAATTCACAGTCTCTCCTTCTCAAGTCACGCTGTATGAAATCAATTTTTGAGTCACTCTGGTAACTGGTCTCTGCTGGGACTGACTGCAAGTGCACGAGTACCCTCTTGAGGCTGCACCGAGCTCAGCTCCACCACAGCCAGACCATGCAGCACCCCGGGCGGTTCAGGATTCAAACTACAACCATTCCGTAGAGCCACAGGCACAAAACACCCAGACATTTCAAAACCCCCTTCACGGGACTCTTCTAATCTACCTCCACCAACAGCGAACGAGGCATTACCTCTAACTTGTGTCGTGCATCGTCAGGTAGAGAGGCAAAGACAAAGTCTTCGATGGTTTTAGGTTGGTTTGCTTTGGGTTTGGAGTTTTGCAAGAGGGAAGCTTGATCGCCTGCTTGAAGTTGAGCGCCTTCGAGTGTGCACATCTGGTTCTGAAGGAGTTTCTGCAGTTTTCTTTCTTTCCGAATGTCCTTTGCTTTTCGACACGGTGGCTTGCTCAGATCAGCCCCTTTTCCTACTAGGGCACAGGCAAAGAATTAAACGCCACGTTTTGCAACAAACAAGCAGTTCTTAAAGTGGTTAAAATCACCATTAACTGCAGACCATGGTCTGAACATAACGTGGCCTTCCACATTTACCATCCGAGCTCTTCCTCCACCGCCTTTAACAGGGAAGCCCCTTGACACGATTCCACCCCAGAGCCAAGGATGTATTTACAAACTCAAATGAGAAGATTTCCTCCTAAGTCTGTCCTTAAATCATTTTGCCACATCCTCCTCTCCAAAACATTAATGAATGGTACCACGGTGTGCGACACCCAGACAGCTACCGGGCCAGCTGGAAATGCTGAAAGGAGAAAACCACAATCACAAAACCTCATACTCCAGTTCCCAGAGCATTGTCCTACTGCATTCAACCCCAGGGGGCTGCACACAGCAGACTCCTGCAGAAGACACAGCACACCCCCCAAAAAAAAAAAAGCATTTATTGTCTGTCACTCAGAATTCTCATGCAGTTACACAGAAATGCTACTAACACCGTGTAAAAGAGGAGTACAAGGCCACATGAGCTTAAGTCTTTGCCTGAAATTACATTCCGACTCTCTGGCTTTACTAATCGATTCACTTGTATCCATTTCCCTCTATCTTCAACCATTTATAACGCCCTATTTGTGAGATGTTACTCACTTAAGAGGAGTCAAACCCACAAAACAAACGGATCAGCACAGGAAATAAACATGGTGCTACAAGAACTTCGTTTAAAACAAAATCCAAAGACACAAATAAAAATTGAAGTGGCCCAAATTCCTCAGTGAAGGAGGCAGATTAATTTTACACTTCAGACGCTAATGTAAGATATGAGAATGCCAGTACTAGAAAAATTAGTACAGAATTTTCTTCAGGTGAAAACCACAGATGGCTGCTCCCCACGCCACCCTCTGAAGGCACCGGAAGGAGGGTTACCAACAATTAATCAACTTAGGAGCAGCAGTTTCCCTAGACAGTATGAGTTTAATAGATACTGACTGTAAATCCATAAATCCAAACTTGTAAAAATTACAGAAAGCAAGAAACATTTTCCTAACGCTCTCAGTTCTGCCTGACCGTTCTCCAGCCCTGCTGGCCACCCCCAAGCACGGGAACGGCGCACCTCGCTGGGTAAGAGCCGGACGAACCTGCTGCGCTGCTGAGAACGGGAGCGGAAGAAATAATCCCACTTCAAGGAACACCGGTCCCAGCTCAGCAGTGCTGCTGCAAGTTCCACACGGAGGGAAAGCGGCGCTCCAAACCGCATCAGCAGCCAGCTAATGAATCACAGCGTCATCCGGCTGGAAGAGACCTTTAGGATCATCGAGTCCAGCCGTTCCCCAGCACTGCCAGGGTCCCCAACCCCCGTCCCTCAGCAGCACCTCCACACGGCTGTGAAACCCTCCAAGGACGGGGACTCCACCACCTCCTCCTCGAGTCCAGCCGTTCCCCAGCACTGCCAGGGTCCCCAACCCCCGTCCCTCAGCAGCACCTCCACACGGCTGTGAAACCCTCCAAGGACGGGGACTCCACCACCTCCAATTCTGCTTTTTTAACCACATTTCTGAGTAGTGGCAGATCAGTTGGCCGAAAAAGAGCCATAATATTAAAAATTTCAAAAAGGGAGGAAGAGAGGAAAACCCTGCTCCCACACAGGGTCATCTATCTTGCAGAGAACCAAAACTGTTATAAATATTATGACAAAGAGCCGAAGAAGCCTCTTACACCATTCGCTTCCCCCTGAAATCCCTGTATTTATGAAAGACTCGCTGGCAGCTTTGGAAAGGCTGACCTTTCCCAAGGGGAAGTACCCTGGGCGGTGAGATGCTTCCACGTGAAGCACTGAGCAGAAGACACATCTCCAACTCTGTTAATAGTCATAAGAAGGAAGGAAGAACGCAAACCCAGGCTTAACTGCGGCTCAGCCCACTTTACTCCCCTGGAGGCCTGGAAATGGCACGGAAATTGTTCTTTCCAGAACTCCCATGAAAAAGTAGTTTGAGTTTTTTCCTCCTCCTTCCTCTTACCACTAACTGATCTGCCAAAACTCAAATCTTTCTTGTCCTCTACCCACTCCAGTCCTTCCCAAGGACAGTGGAAATGGAAACTGGAGGAGATACGAGCACTGGTTTAAAAACTCACTGAGGTGTTTAGAGTCACTTCTTCACCTGCAGGGAACTGCACCCTCAGAGCCGCTGCCCGCGTCTGTCTTTACCTCCAGACACATCCTACACATTGGCAAAATAGTTACATTGGGGTAGACTTTTAAGTCTCAGAGAGGCTGTAACTGTTCTTTTTAATCCGCATGCCGCACAGAATTCACCGTTTATGAGCACACTCCTGGGGCAAGTTAGCAGTGAGATCTTCGTGGCTCACCCAGAAAAGTCCCAGCCTGGTTCCTCCACGTGGACTCCTCAACAGCTGAAACATTGGGAGCACCTCAGGGACTCTGAAAGGGAGCTAAAACTGCTTTGGCACTCTTCTGACACCCTGCAACTGCACGAGCAGATTTTAGGACGGAGTGTTCTTACCTCTCAGTAAGGTTTGAGTAGATAGCTAAAATTATCCAGCAGAAAAAGACAAATATTATGAAGAAATTACAGATACTACACGACCTGTCCTTGGGCAAACAAGTTAGAGGAAGAGTTTGTTTAAAAGACTCATGATACATTGGAGGAGCGACTACTTCATCTGCATCAGGACCTGTTTCATGTCTCCTACCTTCTACAGCTGTAAGTGCACAAGAAAAACTTCTTCAGGCAATGAATGTGCACACAGGCATAAGCAAATCTCCTTTTCTATCTGAAACTGTGCAGAAACAGCCCGTTTTCCTGGAGGACAATGACCTGGTTTGTTTATAAAGGAACACAGATGCAATTAAGAAGTCTTAATGCGGAGTGAGCCTGCACTTTCCAAGATGAAAACTAAACATCTTTCTATCTGGAGAATTTTAAACTGAATTTGACCCATGACACCACCTACACTTAAAAAAAAAAACTTAAGGATGAATTAACTAAGCTTTCTGACACACTGATTGTTCACCTTTACATTTAATTTAAAACCTCCAGAAAAAGAAGCACGCTAAGGGGTATTTCTCCTCTGTAAGATTAAATCCAGTTTTCTGAAAGAGAGCACAGGGCTTCAGGCTTTCTTCATCTGCATTCCCAGGGGTCCCCGTTGTACCCGGCGTTACTCTGACCGTCACCCAGGACTGATCCTCACCGGTTTCCAAGCGCTGGCAGGTGGACACTCACCACTTAGCCAAGGCTGCCATCTGCTGTCAGTAGCCAAAAGTCACCTTCGCATAAGCCTGACTGTCACCCGTTATTTTAAAAACAAGAGGGGCTTGAAAATTTGCAAACAAGCTAAAGTCATATAAACAATATAAGGGCTATAAAAGTTTTGACTGCGTTTGATGAAAACAAAAAGATGTAAATATTTTATAAACATATACACACACTCTGGAAGAGTTCTCCAGTGTAACAGAACTGCTTCTACCCGGCACTACCGGCTTTTCTGATCTGGCATTCCGAGAACTCCCCTTTTCGCCAAAATGCAAAATTGCTTGTTAGGCTGGCGAAACTCTGATCCAATGAGTGTTCATTAAGGAAAAAACATTATTAGCCACCCTATAGGAGGAGACAAAAACCCTTGTGAATAAAACAGTTCTCTCAAGTTCTGCTGAACACCAGCACCTGTAATCAGTGAGTGAGACGGGGAACGCGTACCATGTCCCAGCACACGCGGATCTCCATCGCACCCAGCCTCCGCTCGGATTTTCACCGACATTACTCGCCAGGCACTGGCTTCCTGCCATTCCGAAAATACCCTTTACTTTTCCGAACAGGCCCTTGCAGAGGCTGTGGGAGGCTGGAAACATGAGCTGTACGATGGGGCTGCCTCACCTGCAGCCTCTGGGCCACAGAGCCTGCTAGCAGCTCCACCTTCTCTTCCAGGGCCAGCTGCTGGCCAGATGAATTCCTCTGGCAACAATCCATCCACCCCTGAACACCTACTTCCAGAAACACCTACCTCCCACCAGCACCCAAGAAAAGCCGTGAGAAAGGCAACCTGCAGCACGCCCCAGTAGCACCTATTTCCAGCACTTCGCTTTCCCTTGTGCACCCTCAGGGAACACTCTGCACGTGCGGCTGGTATGGCCACGCCAGCCACAGGACCTCCCACCAGCTGGGACACGACAAGCTGAACACCGCTGCAAGCAGCTGTGGACTCCAGGCTCTGCTGCGACACAACAGTTAATATTTATTATATTTGAAACGCCGCAATTTTCCACGTACTTTCACACACAACTAGAAATGAATAACCATTTACCTTCAGTTTTGGGCACGCGAGACCTGCAGCACTGTGTAAACACATCAGAAGTGAAACGAGGGAGATCGCCTCCTTTCTTGTACGTACCTACCGCACCTCCTTACAGACACGTAATATTGAGGAATATTGAGCCAGACCAAAAGGAGAAACGGCCACATGATTTCACATCCTCTAGTGACACGGCTTGTCTAATCTAAACTCGGCCAAAATCGGAAACAAGGAAAGCTCTCACACAGACCAAAAAGCTCACACAGAAAACAATGTCTGTCTTTACAGAGGACCAGATGAATCTGTTCTTTGGGGTTTCTTTGGGATCAGCAGAAAGCCACGATTTTCTTTAAGCCTCCAAAACAACAGCACAACAATAGCGAACAGATTTCCTGCGCCAGTTAGATCTGTGGCAAGCACCTGTGAAAGCAAGAGCCGGGGAGCTGATGATCCTTACGGGTGCCTTTCAACCTGAGATACTCTGTGATCTACGAACTCTGCCTCAAGGTACGTAAAGCCTGAGCCGCCACGGCCCGCGGAAGAAAGGGAAAGCGGGATGTACCTCTTACTCTGCACACAGAAGCACCCCAAACTGGAAACCGCTCCCAGCATCTGATGAGACTCAGTCCCTTTGATCTATCAGACCACAGTCTCAGCAGCTTACAGACAACTATCAGCTGTAGATACGTACTCTAAATAAACTAAAAACGCGTAACACAAGAGTTTTTCCCGAGAGCTGGATTGATTTCTAAGAAAACAAGTAACACGCAGCACCTCCCAATTGCACACTCCGATTCCATACATTGGTGAGCACATAGGGAATAAGAAGGAACAGTTATTAATTTACTAGGCAAGATAAAAAGGGCTTCAACAGCATGCGAAATCATGACAGTATATTCCCAGTTCCTAGCAGAAATCCAGCTACCTGGCTTAGGCGGCGCGTGACCGGTTTTAGCCGAACGTGACGGTTCTCCAGGGACCGGGGTGTCTTTATCTGTGTGTATCTGAGGAGAGCCCGACTCCACTTTCTGCACCTTCAGCTCTTGGTTTGTTTCTCCTGTCTCCTTATCCTCATCCTCCAGCCTCTCCACGTGATCCACGTTCAAGGGCGTCAGCTCGGACTGACTGACGTGAGATTCGCTCTGGTACACAAAGTCACACCCAGCCACCTCGTCCATAGGGGAATCCACAGGCTCTTCTGCAAGTAATTAAAAACTGCATGAGCGAGTCTGTCTTTGTGTAACCACAGCTCACACTGTCTACAATTCACATTAATTTAACTCTTTTCCAATTTTACAACCATTTTCCAACAGAGGGAGCAACTGTTTGCAGTAGTCTGAAAACAGCAAGCTTCCTTTACGACCCTGAGTTACCCCCACCAACTCATCTGCCAGATGAGTTCAATTTTCTCCACTAAAACTGGGCAGTCAATTAATGACATGCCACGTCTTCAAACAAACAACAACCATCCAAAAAAACCTAACACACACAAAGGGGCAAATCATCACAACTCAGACCCAGCCCAAGTTCCACCACAACTGAGAACAGCTGGTTTGGGTAGTGGATAAATGCTGTGTGACTGTTCAATCACCTGGAAGAAAAGCCCTGCTTGCTTCTCCCTTCCTCTGCCACCCACCCTCCTGCTTAGTCCCGCCCAGATTATCACTTTGAGACAGAGATAAAAACACCCAGCAAGGAAGTAAACGTGTGCCCAGAGATGAAAAAGACAATGAGCTGGTCCATGCCAAGAGTCAAGACACACATTCAATAGCTGCACGCCTGCTCCCTGGGCCACACCGCGCTCCTGGCTCAAAACACACTGCGAAGACACCACCTCTGAGAGGTGGAGAGCTGGGGGGCTTCAGCCTGGAGAGGAGAAGCTGCAGGGAGACCTGAGTGCGGCCTGTCAGTGCTCCAAGGGGCTGTCAGAGAGCTGGGGAGGGGCTGTTCAGCCACAGGACAAGGGGTGATGGTTTCAGACTAAGAGGGGGATCCAGACTAGAGAGAAGGAAGAATTTTTTTACACTGAGGGTGGTGAAACCTTGGCCCAGGTTGCCCTGAGAGAAGCCCCATCCCTGGCCCCATCCCAGGTCAGGTTGGCCCTTGGGGCTCTGAGCCCCCTGCTCTGGGTACAGATGTCCCTGCTCCCTGCAGGGGGTTGGGCTGGGGGAACTTGAGAGGTCCAAACCATTCTATGATTCTATGAACCCACCCAGACCTGTATAGAGGGGGCTAGATACAAAAATCAAAGCGCATTTCCCATTCCATCACTCAAGCATCCTCCTCGGTCCTCCTCTCACACCTCAGGATTGGTTTCCAGACACTATGACTTCCTCACCTTCGCTCGCTTTCGAAACATCTCCTTTGGAAAGAAATTTTAACATTTTCTTCAGAACTTTCTTGTGAGATTTGGAGGTCTGGAAACGCAAAGCCTGGCACCTTAAAAAGAAGAAATTATGACCATCGCTTTTGAGAAAGATTATTTCAGAAAAAAATGTTACAGAACCACTTTAAGGAATTACACTGCACGCGCATTCACCAATTATTTCTGAAGTTTCCCTCTATATTAAGTGTCCAATGTTTCATCTAACGCTGGAAAGGTGTGTCTAGAATTACTCACACCTGTTCAGCCGACTTACTGGCACTACTAAAGCGGTGCTCGTGGGACACAGACTTACAACCAGGGAGCAAGAGCGCGATCACGGGACTCTAGCCCGGGACTGCAGCCCAGAGGCAAAAGGCAAGGGGACACCCTCAGGGGGCTGCTGACAGGAAAACATCGCAGAGCCGCCGACGGACCCACGCACAAACCCAACAGCACGTCTTTAGTGTCCAAAGCATCGTTAAAAGGAGACAAACTTTTCAGGTATCACGTATTTAAAGCAGTAAACCTGGCTGGACATACCTGAAGTGGTCAAATCATTTACTGTATTTTCAGCTTCTTACCTTATTGTGTACTGCGGACAACACGTCTGGTTCATGATGGGTTTGTAGACGTATTTCCCACTTCTAAAAATAATAATAATTATCCATTGATGTTTTATACTACAAAATAAGCGGAAGACCAATCTTTCTTTTGTTACAATAATATAAAAATATTATGCACTGAGTAACAAGCAGCAAGTTGTTTGGCTCTCTGCTGCTATACTAAAATACCACCTGTGTAGAACAACCCAGAATTTCCTCTTGGACAGCATCACGTTAGAAAAAGTTGCAGAGCACTGGAGAAACAGTTCTGTTGGATTACTTACGGAAACCAGTTAGCAACTGTTTGCACAGACCTACGTTTTCCACCTGGATTCTAAGCTGTATCTACGCTGACAAAACGACTTTGTGTTTTCTTTCTGAGTTTACCTTCGCCATCCTCGGTCTATGAGGTCCTGGTAATCCTGAACGGTCATGGAATGTGCCCACATACCTGAAACGGACACACAGTCACGGAGCGGCCGCGGTCCGCGGTACCACACAGCGGGCTCCGCACAAACACCG
>NW_010393895.1:0-264 GCF_000710305.1 Buceros rhinoceros silvestris
CTGGCTTAGCGGGGAATGGCTTGGAGAAGCTGGGGAGAAGGGGGGGGGGGTCCCTCCATTTCCGGGCTGGCTTCAGCCTTTGCTGTCAGGGTTTGACATCAGCGCTTGAGCAAACGTGTGCGTGTCTGTGAGCAAAGTCTGTCTGTCTGGGCGCGAGCTGGCTGCCCGCTTTGGTACGCGTGCTGGCCATTGCACTGGTGTGGAAGCAACTTCTCCCTCCTGGCTGTATGGCTGCCCCCCCAGTGGGGGGACCCCCCCAGGGGG
>NW_010393895.1:356-23492 GCF_000710305.1 Buceros rhinoceros silvestris
TGGGTGCACCCCTCAGTGTGTCTGGCTGCACTGCGAGGATGTGTGTAAGCCCCTGGACTATTAACTATGAGCACACAAAGTGTAAAACTATGTTGAGAGAGACAGTGTGGGTGCTGTAGCATGCTTTGGAAAGGCTTTTCCCCATTATTAAATCCCCAGAAGGAAGCTTTGGAGGGTGTAACGGGATATGGTTGGGTAGTTTGGTCAAACGCACTGACCTGCTGGTGACCTCAGACCATACTTCTTCCAGGGAAGAAGTTTTTAGGAACTGTCCTTGGGGTTGATCCTCACCAGCATTTAGATTTGTGTTGGGGTTACTCCTTTGGGGTACAGCCTGTGTCCTTTGGAGAAAGGTAGGAGAGTGCAGCTCCTCCCTCTTGGCTATTATGTGACCTAGGGACCTTCCCATAGTTGGATTTTTTTTCTTCCTGCCAAAAGTTTCAGATTTGGCATTACTGCTTTTACTCTCATTAGTAACAAGAGCAGGATTGGGCACCTCTGCATAGATCAGTCCACCAGTGGGACTGCGTGAGGTGTTAATGCTAGGAGTAGGCCTTTTCAGTGAGACACTAGAAAACGCTGAAAGTCCAAGTCTTTCAGCTCGGCAGATGTCAGTGGACATTGGACATGAAATTACATTAGTAACAATAAAAAACCTTGCATTAAATACACCAGCTGCCTCCAGGGTCATAACTGATGGAGCCCTCTATAACCCTCACGCTTCTATGTCCATTCTAAAGGCTCGTGAGATGGAAAAGTTGAAAGTCAAAGATGGGAGAAGCCAGCAGGGAGTGTGTGTGCTTCCCTGTGGCAGAACTGATGCGAAATGGTACTTTATGAGAAGTGCTAAAGGCTGTGGGCTCGGTCACAGGAGGAAGGGGAATAGTTACGTTTTTCCACCCGTTTTAAACATCTGCAGAATCAGTTGCTGCTAAATGCTGCAGGGGTTTAAAATGCTGCGCTGCAATGCTCTTCATTCTGTTTTGCCCCTTACTGACCTTGAGAGGGTTTTTCTCATAGAAGCCCACACAGAGTTAAATCCAAAACCAAGTTAAAACCAAACCAAAGCACGGCCGAGGACAAGCTTCACCCTGGAGGTGGGATGGAGACACTCCAGTCCTGTGCGGTTTGGTTTTGTTTTTTTAAGGATTGTGCTTGAAAACATGAAGTTTGAGCAAGAAAGCTTGACCCAAGCTTTAAAGACCCGCCTCAGGCAGAGCTTTGCTGAAGCTACAGTTGTCAGTGTTGTCCCTGGGTGGGGTGGGGGGATGGTGGGCATCAAACCCAGGACTTCATCCTTCCAAAGCACCGCTTTCTGCTGGGTTAAAAGGCTCGCTGTGTTTGAGTGAGGAGCAGGTTTACCAGCTCCCTGTGTCAGCCACGCTCAGTGTGGGGTTGTCCAGGCCTGGCCCAGGGCAATGGTGGAGTCCCCATCCCTGGAGGGGTTTCCCAGCCGTGTGGAGGTGCTGCTGAGGGACAGGGGGCAGTGGGGACCTGGCAGCACTGGGGAGCAGTTGGACTTGAGGAGGGGTGGGGGGATGGTGGGCATCAAACCCAGGACTTCATCCTTCCAAAGCACCGCTTTCTGCTGGGTTAAAAGGCTCGCTGTGTTTGAGTGAGGAGCAGGTTTACCAGCTCCCTGTGTCAGCCACGCTCAGTGTGGGGTTGTCCAGGCCTGGCCCAGGGCAATGGTGGAGTCCCCATCCCTGGAGGGGTTTCCCAGCCGTGTGGAGGTGCTGCTGAGGGACAGGGGGCAGTGGGGACCTGGCAGCACTGGTGAGCAGTTGGACTTGAGGAGCTTAAAGGTCTTTTCCAACCAAAATAACTCTGTGATTGCTTGGGTGAACTGAATCAGTTTTTCCCTAAACTGAGTATTTTTTCCTGCTTTTAAAAAGATATTTTTTATCTGTTGGGTTGCAAGTTCTAAAAATAAATGCCCCAACTTCCATTTTTTATTTAAAAAAACCTGAGCCCTTCTGATGGCTCACGCTGTTGGGCTCCTTCCTCCTCCCAGCTCTGAAGATAAAGCCTTTCCAGGCTGTCTGCTGCTGCTGACCAGCTTTTTCCTGAGCCACTGGACAGTGATGTTAGCAAGACCCCAGTTTCATTTTGCCAGTCCTACACCCCAGCCCCACAAAAAAATGGTGTTGTGATGCGACTGCCTGATCTCAGACGGTGCGCTCACCCCCTGTTTCCCACTTCAGCTTCTGTATGGTCCCTGTTCCGAACAAAACTTTCAAGCTCTGGTTTTTTTTATGAAACTCTGCTGGGAGGTAGAAAGGAGGATGCAGGGGGGAAAAAAGGAAGAAATACAGTGTGTTTCTGGCTGCTTTATTTTGCACAATCCTGTTTGAAATGTGGCTTTGCTGAAGAAGGGTGGAAGCTGGACCTGCAGCCCTCGTGCCTTTAGAGATATCGCTGCTGGGGTTTGAAGGAATGACTTAAAGCTCTTTTAAGCAGAGTATAAAACTGTTTTCCCTGTGAGTAATGTGACACACCGAAGAGAAACGGTGTGTTCTTAACTCACAGCTCAGGAGGTGTGTGTGAGGGGTGATTCATTAGAAAGAACACAACCATTATGATAACTGCCAACCCAGTTTCTCCACATGCTTTGAATATATCTCATTCTTCAGGGCTGGTCTAGGAAAAGTTGATTTCATTCACAAAGCTGAGATAATCGCATCGTGTGGGTGGAGGGGTTAAAACTCCAGTGATTGCCTCCTGTGCTACAGCAGCAAATCCATCTCCCGTTTTTTGGGGGTTTTTATTATTTTTTGTGGTGATAGAAGAACAAAGAAGGTTGTTAGGATTAATGTCTCCACAAAATCAGGTTAGTTTTCTTTGACAGACTGTAATAAGGAAGATTTCAACAAGTGTAAGACTCAGCTTTAATCCTTCTCTATAGTTTCTCTCTGTGGGTTTTCTGGACTCAAAATGTTTAATAATTTTTAAAGGGTTCTGTTTTGTCTCTGGTAGGTTTGATGATAATACTGAGCAAAAGGCTGCATGTGCTGCACCAGTCGGTCACAGACCAGGAGAAGGGTTGAAGAGCAGTTGTGTTTGCATGCGTTGTGTGTGAAGTTCCCACTGTCCCTGTGCGGAACGGGACGCCAGCGCCCAGCAAAAACATGCTGGCAAAAACCACGCACCGCTGAAAGCTTCTTCTGAGGGTTAAACCAGCCAGGACAGGCCCCTGTCTTATGGCTGGGCACTGGGCTTGCTCCTTTATGTAGTATTGGTGCACAGAATGTCCAGGAGGTGAATCAAAAGTGGCACTTGTGCTGTGCTGAAATCTGGGAAAGCGAAATGCAGCTCTTTTCCCAGCCTGTCTTACGGTGTGTTACTGTTTTCAGCAGTGCTCTTGCTTCTAATGGGATCCGTTGTAAGAAATTGTGTGTTTGAGCATTTATTCTCACTGTGTGAGGATAAATATTTGTAAGATCAGGCCCTTAGTTACTGCAGATTAACATTTATTTAAATATTTTTGGTATTTATAAATACTGGATTTAAAAAAAGCCCTGTGGAAATGGCTTCTGGGTAATAAGCAAATGAGTGCTCAGAACAGAACCACCCCGGTGACATTTACTTCCTTTGTATTTTTGCAACTCTGTGTAACAAAAAGACGGTCTGTCCCCTTTTTGAGGAGAGGAGGCTGCCAATCAGGCTCCACCTCAAAGGGCTTGTTCTACCCAAGGGTATCAGATTTGGGCCTGATTCTGACTTACTTACACAAGGTTTGGTTTTCCCTTCTGAAGGTCTGCAGGATTTGTATTTTCCTGCCTGGGAGGCAGTGGGGAGCGGTTTAACCTCCCCAAAAAACCGAAACGTGAACTTCCCCGTTATTTTGTTGAGCAAGCGGCGTGGCAGCGGGGCGAAGCCTTAATCGCGTTCTCCATCCCAAGCTCGCCTTGGCTGCCTTAATAGGCCTGGGAAATAGCTCCTCCAGATCCTTCCCTAATTCTTGAAATCGCAGTGGAGCTCTCGGGTATTGTGTTACTGCTGGAGAGGTGGTGGAGCACGGACACATCTCAAGTATGTGGCTGCCAGGGACTGAGATGAAGAGGATTTAAAGGACCAGGAATCTCAACTGGGGTCAATGGTGACCTGCTCTGCTCCTTCAGCGCTGTGCAGTCTCCTCTTACAGAGCAGCGTCCCAGACCCGTTTTGGGGAGCAGCGGAGGTTTAAAGGCTGTGATGCCCACAGAAGGAGAAGGGAGATGCCTGTGAAGGGCAGCAGTTAGTGTTTGTTGTGGGCTTCGGTTTCTGCATGGGAGGCTCTTGCTGGGCCTTAGAGGAGCTGCTCCGAGATCACTAGTGACCTGGTGCCCTGGAGGTTCTCCTGCAGTACTGTTGGAAGTCACAAGAATGGCATGGACAACACACAAAGAGCTGTCCGCTAAAGAGAATTTTCTCTTACTGCTGCTGTAAATCAAACCTAAACCATGAGTTCAGTGCTGGAAGTGCTTGGTAAGAACTGCGAGTTGCTCTTGTGCTGTCTGATGCAGCCAGATAACCTTCTCCTCGGAAGGTGCTTGTTTCGTCTGAATGGTGCTGCATTCATTTGAACTGCTTCTTTATGAAGCAAAGACACACACAGATTTGAGATTAAAAGCTCCTGGTTGTAAAGTGAAGGGTGTAAAAGGAAGCATCTTTTCACCTAGCGATGAGAGATGGGGGGACTTGCTGCCCGAGGCTTTCATGGATGCTGAAGGTTTAGGTGAGCTCAGAAACTGCTGAGAGCAGTTTATGGAAGTGGAATCCGTAAAGGACAATTAAATGATAAATATGGAATGCTGCAATGTGGAAAAGGAAAACTCCTGTCTATGCTTGCCTTGTTCTCAGGTGCTTTTCTTTACGCACCTGATATCTGACCAGCAATGGGCTGGGTGACCCAGTGCGGCTGTTCTTAAGACTTGTGGCTTAGCATTTCTTGTCTTGTTTATTCACGGATGTTTCTGATGACATTACAGAGCAACCTGCCTTTTCTGAGCCTCCATTTCTCCCCGTTCATAAAACTGGGCTAATGACTCTGACCTTTTGTTTGTAAAGCAAAAGGAAAAGGATCAACAAAATACTGGTGCTTATTTACTATCATTACTGAAATGATGAGCAATGCCACTTTGCGGTACTTCAGAGAGGCTTCGCTTGTAAGAAGCTGGAAATCCCTAGAGAGAGCAAATGTTTCTGATGGAAAAGGAGGAGGGGAAATATTCCTCCTGTTCTCATCTCGTAAGGGAGATGCCAGTTCTCTGGCCATCTCCCCTCCCAGCCGGGCTATTCAAAGCAGCCACCACGATCTTTGCTGGTGTCACCAATCCCACCAGAGCCGCTTCTGCATAAATTGTTCCCATGCTGTGAAGTTTTGCGAAGTACTTGGGTGACCTATTGTGTTACCGCTAGTAAGATTGAATGTGGGTTTAATTTCTCATTTCCTCTTTTGCTGGATGCCCTTTGCCTACTTCTTAGAGTCTTACTTCAAGTCTCTGTGTAGCAGAAGTCTCTTTCTGTGCCTCAAAGCATGAATGATGCTTTGCTTTCAGGCGGCTCCGCGCTGGAGGGCTTGAAGTGGCATTCAGACAGGGCTATCAGCCACAATATCTGATGTATTGGTGGGGCTGCGGTTCATGCATGGAGTGCAAAAAATGGGATTTAATTGGGAGGGAGGGGGAATAGCGGCCTGGGCTGAATGGATGGGTGAAAGTTCCCCGACCACCCCTTAGCCCGGCAAACAGTTCGCTGAGTGCTTGCCAGAGCGGAAGCGAGTTCCTTTCAGGCACCCTGCTTTTGTGCACGGTAAGAAAAAGCACACACTCTTCTGGTTGTGGCCTTGCAGCTGCAAAAAAAAAAAAAAAAAAAAAAATGCTGAGCCGATCCTTTGCTGGAGGAAGGCGTAGAGCTATAAACACAGCTTGTGTAAAACCTGTACCTTCTGTCTCGGGTGGCATGAAATAAAGAGAGAACCGTGCCCACACCCAGATCCTGTTCTTTCAATACCAGCAGCTGCTGAGCCGATCCTTTGCTGGAGGAAGGCGTAGAGCTATAAACACAGCTTGTGTAAAACCTGTACCTTCTGTCTCGGGTGGCATGAAATAACTGGCCACTTCCCTTTTGGAGGCAAAATTAAAAACGTGTGTAATTAACTTAGACAAAATAGCCTTTTGGTTGCTATTGAGAATTGCATCTTGTATCAAGGAGGTTACATCTAGGGTCTGGCTTCACATGAGAGGTTTCCATAAAGCAGCTTATTATAGACCTTGTGGCGAGCTTTGATAGAAAGACTTGCATCTTTAGCATCCCTAATACGGTCTAATCTCTCTCCTCCCCAAAAGATCGGTTTGGTAAAGTGATGCTTTCAAACTCTCAAATAGCTGTGGATGGTCCAGAGCCTGGAGTCCGCGTTGTCCATTACATAAGGTGAGATCACTGCTGGGCCCAGAACATGCAAAATGGAAACAACTACAGCCCAAAAAGAATATTTTTCTGTCCCAAGGAGATTACGCAGGCATCTGTCACTGCGTCCAAGCTGAAACTTGACCCTGTTCTGTCAGCCCGGGGGGGCTGATTGAAACAGCAGGGCCTTGCCGAAGTCTGCCTGGAAGGTTGTTTGGTCCCGCTGGCTGTGCGGATGGAGAAAATGAGTCCAAGGATTGTCACGCTGTTGAGCAAAACCAGGACTGCTACTCGCAGCCTCCTGCAGCTCAGCCTGCGGACCCCAAACAGCAGCCGGGACTGTGCGCTATGCCCCTGTATCACCCAGGTGGCTCGTGCCTGCACAAAACCCAGTGTTGGTCGTTCTGCGGGGTTGCCTCGCTGGCAAAGAACTGGCTGATCCCAGACGTGGGGCAGCCCTAGTTGCAGTGCCCAGCCCTGGACTGGGCAAACTGTAGGCATGAGGAGGGAGAGCTGCCCGGAAAACCCTGGATACGTGGTGACTTCTGGTGCTGGGGGGTGGGGCCTGCCTGTTCTCCCCAGTTCATGGTAGCACCCATCTCCCTTGACCCTGGAGATCCAAACAGCATATTCAGGGTGACATCATGTGTATCCTTTTTTTTTTTTTCCTTTCCCAAATAGCAGGGGCCTGCCTGTTCTCCCCAGTTCATGGTAGCACCCATCTCCCTTGACCCTGGAGATCCAAACAGCATATTCAGGGTGACATCATGTGTATCCTTTTTTTTTTTTCCTTTCCACAATAGCAAACCCATGTGTTATTTTGACTTTAAGACACTGTTCATAAACTATTTTAATTTAGGTGCTCAAGGCTGTTCTCTGGGATTTTTTTTTTTTGTGACAGAAATCCCAGCAGATAAAACACTTCTGAAAAATACCAGGGAGCTGGTGTCCTTTTTCCCCCCCCCCTCATGTCAAAGGTTAACTTAAAATATTAATGCTGCAAAGATTCGTTTAAGATATTAAAACTGTTCAGGCAAGAATACATGTACATATTGTAATTACTTCCTTTTTCTTACAATTAAAGTAATTGGATTATATTTAATGAGCTATTTACATTTAATAATTAAGAAAAGACTTATCTTTCCAGTATTCCCCAAGTGCTGCAGAAGGGTGGGGGCACTCAGAGCTGTGATATAATTATCTAGGCGTGAGTTGAAACTGAAAGAGCAGCAGAGCTGTATAGAAAACACTTGGAACTGGTGTATTCCTACTCTTTCATTAATCAAAATAGTTTAGTGTGTGTTCAAGGAGAGGAGGCTGAGCTTAGCTGCAAATGAGACAGAGTTTATCTGCTGAGAAGGAAGGTTAAAATACGTTCAAGCTTCAGGAATAAGTCATTTAGGAAAAAAACCCTCACACCCTCTCTTCCCATATTAATTACCGAGCACTGCCCTGGAATGAGAATGTGCCGCCGTGTTGTGAGAGCCGTGCGAAGCTTTGTTAGCGCTCGCAGGCACGAGCCTCGCCTCTTGCAGGAGGAGGCCGCTGTGAAGGAGCAGAGGAAAACACGCTCTCCTCATTAGCAGTGATTCAGGCCGGCAATGAGCGATTCAGCGGAGCTGGCTTCTGCAGCCGCATGCCCATCGCAGGGGCTGGCCTGGGGTACCTCCAGGTGAAGCTGGTGAGAATGTGCTGTTTGTATTGCCACTTAACCTCCATCTTTTCTAGGAAAGACCTTTTGAAATTATTTCAGTGCTGATACAGTCTTCGAGGTTTGGAAAGGGAAACCTTGTGATTTTATCCAGAGCTCATTTTGCCTTGACTATGACAGAAACAAATGGAGGACTTTGCCAGTGAAAGCTCCTCAACCTTCACGGAATCATGAAATGGCTTTGGTTGAAAGAGGCCCTTAAGCTCATCAAGGCCAACCATTTGGCCAGCGCTGCCAGGTCACCACTAAACCACGTCCCTCATCAACACGGCTCCAGGGATGGGGACTCCACCAGTGCCCTGGGCAGCCTGGGCAAATGCTTCACAACCCTCTGTGTAAAGAAATTGTTCCTAATATCCAACCTAAACCTCCTCTGGTGCAACTTGAGGCCTTGACCTCTAAGGACTGGCTTTTGGGGCAGAGTGGCAGTCCTGTTGTGGTAGACACTTCTTGGGTTGCTGTGACTGCCAACCCCAGGGGTTGTGACTGCTCAGGGGGCTCCTCTCCTGGAACAGGTTGAGGCCAACTCCTTGAATAGTCTCATTGACTTTGTGGTTCGGGCTCAGACCATTGTCATTGGGGACCTCCTGCCAATGGCCGGGCCTGTCCCCAAATGCTCCTAAAACATTTGAGACCCTTTAGTGGGTTTTCTGTAGCTGAGTATGCCAAAGCTACCTGTTGATTGAAGCTTGCGATGCTCCTCTGTATCATCACTGACCTTGTATCCTTGCCAAAATGATTCGCAGGTTTAGCAGAAAGCATTCTGCTCCCTTTGCTGCTCCTGTTTCCTAGGAAGCAACAAAGCCTGAGCTGTTCAGGCACTGAAGGAGCCCTGCCTCTCTCCTGATGTATATCCTCACGGCAAAGACCTTGAAACCTTGCTGTTCCAAAGCTTTAATTCCTGTTTAATCAATAGTTCTGTATTCTGAGAATCAAATCCCTGTGACAGCTCTCTTTTAATTGAGCTAAACTGCCTTTCTCTTGTCACATCTCTTCTCGAGTTTTATTTAAATGCATTTGTTCTGCCTGTATCGTAGTCAGGCGTTGATCGGAACACCAGGTGACCCTCTTTGTTTAACTTGTTTTCCAGCTAAATGAATGGAAACATTAATTAGGGCAACGGTGTGTTTTTTAGGAGGGGAAAAAACCCGTAAGTCTAGGTCAAACTGCTGGCGGTATTTGCACTCTGGCAGAAGCTGGGAGGATCTGTGTGTTCCACCTTAGCGACACCCCCGTCCTTCCACCCCCAGCCTGGTTTCTGCCGGCAGCTCCCAGCAAGTCCCTCTCCAGGAGAACAGGCTGGCATTTATTCCGGCAAGATCATCTTCGGTGAAGCCGGTATCGAAAGTTTAAAAGGAAGAGCCAAATTTTCAGTCACACCTGTGCAATCCCCTCGAGGGCAGTAAATGATGATGATAATGCGTGAGCCAGACAAAAAAACCCACCAAAAATGGAGTTTGGAGCCTCTTTTGCATTTTTTGGAGCCAGCAGACTGGAGAGGGGGGTGAGGGAAAAAAAAAAAGAGGAAAAAGAAGTCTTTTTACTGCAGGAATGGAGCAGGCTGGCTGCGTGTTGTCTCGAGGACTCCACTGGTGCTTCGTTACGCTGCGAGATTAGGACTGATGTTTCCTCGTGCCGGAATGTCGCTGTGGAAATAACAGCGTGGCGCTGCTCTTGCCCCACGCCGTTACCGAAACTCTGCTTTCGTAACGCCGGCAGATCACAGCGGCGAAGGGGGTTGTTAATACACAGAGGGGTTATGGGTGGTTTGGGGTGCTGAAGGCCCTGTGTTTTCAGGCAAGAGGGATCTTTCATGCGCTGGTGGGTGAAAACGCAGCCTGGGCTGTGCTGGTGGGTGACGTCTTCCCCAGGGGGTTTTAGCCCTGCGTTCTCCCTGTGGATTTGGGGAGAATAGAGCCCTATGAAAGGCAGCGGCCCTGCAGCTGCCCTTCGCTGCTGACTCCTCAGCTGCTGGCAGGCTGGGCAGATGAGCCTGTGACGCAGTTTTTTTGGGAATGAATCCTTGTTACAGCTGGCGGGATGGTGCAGTTTGGGGCATCGTGTGGCAGTTTGCTCTATAATTTCGCTCCCTATTGCTCGGCTGCAGCACTGATTGCTGGGTCTCTCTCCGAGCGTGGAACTGGAGCATTTCTGATTGCTGCATCCCACTTCTCTGTGGCTGCATTGTGAGCTTGGATATAGCCCTGAGCACTCAGCAGAGCCTTCTGCTGAATTTTTTTTTTCCAGTTCTCTGTGTGTGTGGCTGCTGCTTCCTTTTCTGCTGGTCTTTTGGGGTTACATAAAAGCCAGTCTCTTTCTGGCCATTACAGCTACATGGGGGAGTAGTTACTGCTGAGAGAAGCTTGAAATTTGAAGCAGAGTTGTCACAGGCATTAGAAAGAACAGTCAGTCTGCGTTGGCAAGCAACTGAGTTAAGTCTCATTTCATACTGATGGGAATTTCAGATCTGATTATCTCCTTTCTCCCTCATTCCCAAACCTGCTGGTGTGTCTAATCCCCCGATGGGTACTCCAAAAGGCTGCTCTCCAAGGCACTGAGCCGAAGGCTTCGTCTCCTTGACTGAGCTGCATGTTGGTGTCCAGGCAGAGGGTTTGGTAAGCCCTGCTGAGGGCAGGGCCACCGGTCACCCTGACGGGCTTCCAAATCAAGCCTAATTTCCCTCCCCTTCCCCAAAAAGGTGCTCTGTCCTCTTTAGGTGCTTTGCGCTACACCAGACACTGCAACAGATGATCTCACCGCTGGGGTCCAGCTTTATTTGCAGATGGTCCCTGATCTAAGAGGTTGTGTGCCACATCGAGTGGGGAATTACCCAGGTGACTCCCAGTAACGCTATGCTAGCTGGTCAAATACCAGTGAGCAGAACCTTGCCAGTTCTCCCCCTCCAACTCGGCCGTTATTTACAGCTCTTTATGTGCCTTGCATCCTCACAGCTCACCTTGCAGTGCTGCCTTCTCCTCGGCACCACCACGTCAACCATGCTATCTGCCTGCTGCGGAAAAACAACCCCAACCCCAGGCTGGTTCCTCCCTTGCTGTGCGGTGCTGTTTTCTGCTCAGCTCCAAACTGCTTGTTAAGGAGTATTTGCTCCGAGTTGCTGTTTTCGGTTGACAGAACTCACGTCGGAGACCAAATACTCCCTCCTAAAACCTCCCTGTATTGCTCCTCGACACTTGCAGTCAAAGTCTGTCTCCTTTATTGTGCGTAACAATTGTCCAATTTTCCTGTGCCAACCCTATTTATTAAAAATAGTCAATAAGACACAGCTTTGTGCAAGGGGTTTATAGACCGGCAGTTCTTGGTTGACACAACCCAGTTGTACTTGATGCTAATCCAGGGCTGGGATTCCTGAGTGATCCGCTGCAGCAGAGCTCGTGGGGAGAGCGGTCGATGACTTCCTGATAACAAATCGTAGAGCAACACGCTTATCTCGTATTTACCTCACTCTTTGCTCAAAGTTGCTGGATTTGGAAAGGCAAAAATTGCAGGTTGGATTTTTTCCCCCTCCTTTACGGGCCACAGTTGTTGCCCAGCGCCCCAAAAGTATCAACAGAAATAATCGCCAGAGTCAAAATCTGTTTAAAAACTGGTGAGCGAGGTGAGAGCTTGTGGGGAGAGTGGGGTGTCAGCCACGTGATGAAGCACTACACATGGATCCTGAGACCACCGTGTGTGCAGCGAGCAAGGGTGATGCCGAGCAAAAGCCCGGTGAATCCGGGAAAAGAAGTGCCAGTTGTGGCTGGAAGATTAGTAGGAACGTAGGAGCATGGAGTTCAGCTTCCAGGGCTTTTGTCATGCTCAGCAAACTTTTCCTGGGCCGGCATGGGGCTGTGGAGCAGGCCAGGGCTTGGCAACGTGTGCGTAAGCATTTCAAGAGAGAGGAAATTATGAGGAATTCTGGCAGTGCCCAGCTGGAGGTGGGGCAGTGTGCGGCTGCAGGGAGGCGAAGGAAAAAGAGCTGCAGGGCAAAGCTGGGCCTTTTGGATGGTTTGGCTTTTAGTCACTGCCATCCTATCAAGGCTTGAGGCCGCCTCGGATTCAAGCCGTGACTTGGAGAGGCTTGGGAGGAAATGCTTGCCGTGAGCAGGTAGGAAGGTTCGGGTTTGACTGGGAGAGAAAAACCGTTTGTTCCCATCACAAAAGCCCTTACTTCTTGTTTTTAAGAAGGTGTGAAGCCTGGCGGTCAGGAGCTTCGGTGGATGCAGCAGTGTTTGTGGATTTGGCACGCAAGCAGCTTCAGCGTTGGCTTATGGCTCTCCCAGCCAGTGGGGCTCACCGATCTCTTAACTTATTTCCTCGCAGAGCTAGTGCCGTGCTTCAATTTGATGCCTTTTTTTTTTCCCATTTCATTAGAAATCTGTTACAGACGGTTTTCTGTTTCTTAGAGGCAGTTTCCTTTTGACATACTTGATCTCTTCTCCCGTTTCAGCAGCATCGGGGCAGGTCCTCTGTACCCACGGCGTGCCGTTCTCATAGCTTCTTAAACCAATTTGCACCCCAAACTCTGCTGCTGAAACAAATCTAATCCTCAACATTAATAAGCGAGTGGAAGCGCTTATCTGTGCCCAAAAGATAAGGATTTTTGGCCTCTCAATTCATTTAACTGGCTTCTGAATGGTCGGCTTTAGCCCTAATGTATGGGCTGTGGGAGTTCTGTGACAGTGACTAATGCCTGATGACCAGGCTGGCGAGCTGGGCTGGAAAACTGCTGTGCTGTCAGGCCCTGACCACTGAAAGGAAAGCCGGGATGGCCCTTGCTGGTAGCATGCTGTCAATCAGCTTCTTAATGGCTCTCTTCAAGAATAAAAGCCTCCCGGAAAGCTCTTTTAGGTCTGTCCCTTCCTCGTTGCATTTACTGTGTCTCTTCCCTGCCCCCAGCTCTATGCCTTGGGCTAGGTTTTGCTTCCTCGTTCTCCCTCTGCTCTCACACCTTGTCCCTTCCCCGCGCTTGATTTGCGGCCCCTCCTGGTTGCTGCTCTCGAAATACACTGGTTATATTCCAGTCTGAACTATTAATCTTTGTCCCACCTACTCACGAGGCATGAAGGTTCTGCAGGAGCCCATTAGCTGGTATCTCTGTACCCACCCTCTGAAGACTTACGGCAGAAAATGCAGTCTAACGGCGAAGTGAGGATATTGACTGCCCTTCTTGCTCGTGTTGGCACTGGGCTCTGGTCAGAGGTCCCAGATTTCCTACTTCCCTGCCTCCACCCTACGAAAACATCTGAAACCTTGTCCTTCTGCTCTGAGGAGAGGAAATTGCGCTTTAAAATGCCTCTTGTCACAGAGGCTGCTGGGAGGGCAGAAGGGTGGTTGTCCACAGCCCATCCTGCCCTCCCCATCTCGCTGGTCTCTGGTGCTCCACGGGGTTAATCTCTTTTTTTTTATGCTGTTTGCTGGATCCTGGCTGGTTTTGTTCCTCTCGCCTGCGGAAGGAGCGACACTGCCGTACTCTTTGCGAGGACAAGGAGGGCTGTCGTAGCGATCAGGAGGGCGAAACTCTCGGTTCTGCAGCAGAGTGTGGCAGGCTGTGCTGGGAGGATGGGGGTGGCTGGCAGGATGAGCCAGGCTATAAAGGGAGTGTTTTTCTTAGCCCTTATCTCTGCTGGTGCAAATTTGTACTGTACATGTGCTGTACCATTGTCATTTTTCTAAAAAAAAAAAAAGGGAACTTTCACCACTACTCCTTGCTTTTAGTTTCAGAACATGCTTTGAAGGCAAACACTTTTGGGGGAGCTGAATATACACAACATTTTCTGAGCCTTTATTTGTGGGTATTTGAGGCCCCGCTCCATTTTCTGTCCCGTTCTCCCCATGCTGGCACCACTTAGTGCTACTGGCATGTGTCTGACTTAATACCTATCAGCTTCGGGGGGTTTGTCTCTTTATATGTACACGTTCACATCTCTTTCCCCCCCTTACAGACTTATTTTTCCCTTCTTGCTGTTTTCCTTCTGTCTGTCCTGCACCTTGGAAGGTTTCCAGCCGGGCCGTGTCCACCCTGGCTCTGCAGATCCCCCCGCGTGTGCTCCCTGGCCGAGCCCTGGGGAAGGTTGGCCGAGCAGCTTGACGCAGGCAGCCTGCAAATGCTGCCTTGTTTATGAGAGCTGCTTGTCAGTGCAGACTGCAGTCTGGGGGGAGCTGGGAAAGTTTGTCTGGCAAAAAGCGCTAAAGCTGACAAAAGAGTGTAGGGCTTGGGCTGTAATCGATAAAACACGGGGTATTCCGAAGCAAAGGTCAGAGTCCTGCCTTAGTTCACCCCATTCTTTAAATATCCCAGCAGTTCCCCATGGCTGCTGCAGTGCTTGGGCACGGTGAAGAACAACACGGGCTTCTGTCCTCGGGGAGCCACTGCTTTTATTTTTGTAGCTGCAGATCTCGCCCCCCCTCTGAGGTCTCGCTCCCCTCTTCTCTGAAGCGTTCGGTTTTGGGGACCCTTCCCTCACGCAGGGACAAGTGCGTGAAATCCCTTGTGTAGGGCCGTCACAAAATGGCAACCTCCTCGTCTGGGAGATGTCCGCACTCCCCGGTACACTGCGGCGCCTGAACTCCTCTGCCTTCGTGGGTCAAATTTAGCAATTCAAAATCTGGCTGCGTGAGGTAATTAGGAGGGATAATGCCCACTTCTTCCTCTTAACACCCTGATAGAAAAGCATCCAGGAAGGACTCCTGGACCTCAAAGATAAGCTGCCAGCTGCCACAGAGACTATCAAAGGGTGGCTCAAAGTCAAGAGCAAACAGCTGATTTTGTATGGTGCTGGGGTTTGTGCTGGTGGTGACAGGAAGCCATGTTCCCCAAGCTGTTCGCTTCCTGGTTTATTTTTACACCCAGCCCAAGCAGATCAGCATGCCTATCACATGGGAGCTGGCTGCTTCTCCTGGGTTCTTCCTCAGCTGACCTAGAAAAGTGATTCTTTCCCCTTCTAAATTAATGAAGAAGTTGAGATGTCTTTGCTTTCACTTGGTCTTAAAGATGTCAGGGCTGTATCGTGCTCCTTGGTCTGTTTACCCAAGTTTCCTGCTCTCTCTTGGAGGCGGATGATCTGAGAGAAGCCGTTTGTTGCTTCGGCCCGTTCGCGAAGGAGATTTTTGTTAGTTCAAGGCACTGACCTGCACATAAAAGCGTGTTCAGTCCAAAGCATAACTTCCGGACACTTACGTTTTCTTCTTTGATTTTTCTTTTTTTTAAAGAACTGGAAGTTTGTCCCAACGGTTGTACAATCAATCTTGACTTCTTTCTGAGCACACTCTAGTCCTGCATCCTGATTAGAGCTCTCTCAGCCTTAAACTGCCAGAGCAGGAAAACAATGGTCCAGTGTAAACCTGAGCCCCGGGGGATTTCCCAAGGGAAGAGGGGTGTAGCCTGCAGGATAAGGAACAGTCACCAGAAAGTTTCCTGGTCAGCTGCAGGCCCTTCCTGTTGTTCCAGGAGAGCCCTGTCTGTGGTGCTGCGGGAGGGAGGCACCACGCACGCTTCGGGGTGCTGGAAGAAGCTTTTATTTTGTTTTTATAACATCTCTCGTCTTTGTCCTTTCGGTTCAAGCAAACCTATTGATTGCACAGTTGAAAATACTTCTGAAGAAGGGCTTGTGAGAACTCGTAAAGATGCTGTGCGGGAGGAAGGAGACTGCGGATGGGTAGGAAGGGAACAACGGCTGCGGTAATGCCAGCAGCACCTTGCGTGTGGGCGAAGATGTGTCGTTTTCCATCCCTGCCTCTGTACCTGAGCTGGTGGGGCTTTGCTGTCACTGCAAGTCACCGAACAGCAGGATCTTTATTTCTGATGAACCAGGGTGGGGAGGGGGTGTGGGGGGTGAAAGGAGGCTTATAAATAAAGCCATTTGAGAGCAGGAAAAACGAACACCATGGCTCTGGTGTGCCTGGAATTTGCGGTTGAGTAATCCTTTCCTGTTTCTTTTTTGGGTTGTTTTTCATCTTTCAGAGCAGCGCCTGAAGCAGGTCCACCATGCCGTTAGTAACGAGGAACATCGAGCCAAGGCACCTGTGCCGTCAGACGTTGCCTAGCGTTCGGAGCGAGCTGGAATGCGTGACCAACATCACCCTGGCAAATGTCATTCGACAGCTGGGCAGCCTGAGTGAGTACCATGGCGAGCCTGCGCGTTGCCCTCAGGAGTCGCTCGTGCTCTTTATTTAGCTCCTTTTCGACTCTCGTGTTCCTATTTCTCCCCCATCTGCCTTCCCTGGGTAATGCTAAAATGTTTTCCTAAAGAAACCCGATGCTGATTTCAGATCCCTCGTCCCACTGCCTTCCTATCGAGGAGAAAATGGGGAAGGGGGTGTGTGCATGTGTGAGAGAGAGGAGCTGCAGCGAAACTGCAGATGGAAGCATGGAGCACAACTCAGGCTTGTAAAATGGGAGCAGCCAGGATCTTGTGTCAGAGAATGTGCCTGTAATTGCACGCGCCACTAAATGGAGCTTGACTGTGGTGAATCTACGCTGTGTCGCTAGTCTTATTTTTAATGAAAGATAATTAAAGCGCGCACACAGGAGCCGCCTGTTTGCCCCTGCTGTTTGTGCTGCTCATTGCCTTGCGAGACCCCAAGTCTCCCTGGTCTGAGGCAAGCGTTGCCTCTGGAGTACTGGGAGTTCAGGGCTGCTCGCTCGGGTGGCAGCAGAGGCATAGCTCGGCTCTCCAGCAGGGTGACCAGGAGCCTGGTAAAGGCTGGAGGGAGAACATGGGCCTACATGCCATCAGAGAAGCAAAGAGTTAACCGCAGTCTCGCCAGGATGGCTGTTGAAATGCTCTGGATTCTGATTAGCCACCTTTGTCCTTGAAGCAAGACTTTGATAATCAAATTAATACATTGTTTAGCTCTCAGTGGTGTCTGCAAGCGCTTCTGCTTGCTCTGCAGAGCAAGGCCCTTGTCTTCTGCTGCAGCGTGAGCATGGCAGGGAAGGTTCGGGTGCAGCCTCTTCCCCGCAGTGAAAACCATGGTTGTTGCTGAAATCTGGGCCTGCTTTTGCTGCCAGTCGGCATCGCATTCTGTTGGGTTGGAGAAATGTCACTGCACAGGCAAGACCAGTCCCTCTGCTTGCGTTCAACTGGCCCTTGTTGTTCATTTGTTAGATCTTGTAGCCAAGGTGGTTGTGGAGTCTGAGTAAAATCCATCTTGCGCGTGTGAAATGATGAGGAAGAAGGCAGCAAAGCTGCGAACCTCCACTGCCAAGAAAGCTAATCCTGGTCCAAAGGCACGCGGCGGGTTAGTGCGACAGAGCCGTGGCGAGATCCTCCAGGTTTAGCCCTTCTTTGCGCAGCTCAGCTCTTCAAAGCTGCTCTGCTCCTACCTCGTCAGAGAGGGGGAAGCGCTGGAAGCCAAACTGCAGCCTGGTTTCTTTCTGGGGAAGGTGCCCTGGGAACCTGTCTGGGCGATGCGGGGAGGGAGGTGCGTGCTGCTGGACCAATCGCGGAGACCTGGAGGAGAGCGCTGGAGGGGAAAACTTGGGAGAGGTGGCTCTGGCTGACACTCGCCCGTCTGCCTGAGTGGGGAGCGAGGCAGGTGGGGAGGAAATGCTGAGCACCGTCTCTTAGCCACTTCCCCAGGGTCAGCATATTTTCAATGAAGAGATGTTTAGCCCAACTGCTAGAGAATGCTCGCGCCCCAATGACCAAACTCCTGCTCCCCCTCCTTTGCTCTTCTGAAAAATAAATCCGCTCCTTCCTTGTACGTTGAATATTACCGGAACGTGGATCAGGTTCAGTAGGCTGCGACAGCCCTGTCAAGTGAATAATCAGCCATGCCTAGTGCACCACAGTCTCTTTACAAAGACGCAGACATAAATCTTGTCAAACTTTCATATGCCGGTGAGTTCACCCTTCGTTACTATCACAGCTGGTAGCACTTTGTGGAAGTCGACTGCGCGTTTCTGTGTGGTTTTACAGAATCCACAAGCTAAAGATGGAAAGACCTATTAAATCATGCCGTCTGTCTTCCTGCCAGTGCATGACAAAGATAATTCTGATTGTAAGCTGCACTTTTGCAGTCAAAGTAACTAAACCAAAAAATTAATCTCTTGCCTTACCCTGTCTAGAAGCGTACACGGAGCACAGAGTGGTCTGTGAGACACCGGCTGGTGACTCTGTACAGCTTGCTCTGACACAGGCAAGGGGACATGGACCATCCCTTCTCCTCCCTCCAGGGTCAAGACCTCTACATACAATGCTGGTTATATATTATTTTATGCTAGAAACATAAGAAACCTAAGACTTACTGGTTTCTTTAGTGCTCGTTGCAGTTCCTTGTGAAATTCAGAAATTATTTTCTGTTCTCATTAAAGTAGAAACTAAATTCCAGCTTCTCTTCTTCAAACAGTTGCTGGGAGGTGTCGAATTAGCCCACAGGTAAACGTCCACCCTCTTTGGGCAAACAGGAAAGCTGGTCTTGTGCTGATGTTGAACACAGAGACCTTCATGATACGTGACTGTAGCAAGAACTACCTGGTCCTGAGATCCAGAAATAAAATCCCTCTCGTGCCTTTGAGGGAAGCTGGTTGGGTTGGTTCATGGAGCGTACGTGGAGTCTGCGTTGTCTGGGAAGGAGGAAGGAGAAGGTCAGTTGAAGTTAACGTCCAGCACTCGCTTTCTGCAAACACTTCAAGCTGGCGTTGCCACCACAGAGGTGGAGGAGGTTGAATTTTAACCTGGCCAGTTCCCTGTGCTTGGCAGCGTAAGGAGAACGCACAGGGGTGTGAACAAGGAGCTGGATAGCTGAAGGGGTTTGTGCAGCTGGGCTTTGGGGTTGTCTTGTGGAAGGTCTTTCTGATGTGACTCATTGCAGACAACCAGATTTTCCAAAACTGCTGTTGAAGTTAGGCCTCCAGCTGGTTCTCCTTTCCTCAGTGTCGGAGAGGATCTTTCGGAGTAACAGATTCCAGAGCAAACTGTTGACCATATGATGATGCACTTCAAAACCAAACTGCTTACTGGGAGCGGCCTTGTACTCAACAGCCGTGGCTGGAAATGTTTTCCATCAGTGGGAGCTCTATGGGCCTGTGTCTGCTCTCAGTGCCAAGTCTGTCCTGATCAGCGTTGCCCTCAGCAGGGTTGGGGCTCCCTGTCTTGGGTTGTGCCTGAGAGCAGAACTGATCCACAGTACTCACTGGAAGTTCTTGGTTTTCTTCTCCCATCTCAGTCTACCTGTGGTCATCTCGTGTTGCACATGTAGATTTTAAACTCTTAAGGATGGAGAATGTCCTTTTGTTGCACTTGGGAGTGGTGCAGTGAGCTCCTGATCCAAGCCCCTCGGCACTCGCGCAGCCCAAACTGGGACGGAGGATGTTTGTCAGAGCAGCCCACTGGGCAATCCAAGCTGTTACGGAGAGAACATCCCAGTTTGAGAAGTTCCCCTTTGGTTTCAAGTTGGAATAAACGTGAATGCATCATTTTTTCAGACACTGCCACCTGAAGGAACAAAGGGGTCAGTGCTTTTGTCTGTGGTTAAAGCTCAGCCGTTGGGATCAAGGACTAGGTCTGCTCTCTAGTTCCAGAGCTCTTTGAGCTTGTAAATCTGTGCCAGTTACCCTGGAGGCAGGCCTGCTGGGGGCTGGCAGCCTTTGAGATTCTCCAGAGCAATAAAAATCTGACTGTATTTGCTTGTCTAAAACAGAGCAGCAGAGAATCTGAAAGGACCTAAGACACTTCCAGATCCAGACCAGTAGCATGTTGTCAACTCTCTTTAGCTCTTACTCTAATAATGACTTAAAAGTATGTCTCAATTGTTTCTTTATTGCTTGAAGATCCCTTCAAAATGTCAGGGTTTGGTGGAACAGAGCATTTTCTTCCTGGATCTTAAAGTCAACCCTGATAAACTTGAAGTGTGGTCATTATTCATTCTTCTTTCTTCAAGAAAACAAGCTGGAGACTGAATGTGGTCTGATGTGGCCCACGGGGGTAATATGGACGCTTTAATATTCCAGGTAAATTTGCAGAAGACATATTTGGAGAGTTGTTTACACAAGCCAACACCTTTGCCTCTCGGGTGAGCGTTCTGGTCGAGAGAGTTGACCGCTTGCAAGTCAAAGTCACTCAGCTGGATCCCAAAGAGGAAGAAGGTAATGGAGTGGAGCACAGGCCTTGCAGAGCAGGCATGGTAAAGGTTCTCCTTGAGTCAGCGGGGTTGGTTCACAGCTGTAAAACAAACACGATGCCGTGGTGGGTGTTGGAACATCTTCTCTTGGACTAAGAGGGACCGTTTCCTCCCTTCCGGGCTGCTCCTCCTGTGGGCAGCCTCTCTGGCCTAATCTAGATTTGCTCAGTAACAAGTCTCCACGGGGAAACTCGCTTTTCAGCAGTTTGGTTCTGGTGCACTTCTTGAATCTTGGTCGCAGGGATTCAAAACCACATCAGCAACTCTCGAGAGAGCCGTGTCTATGCAGCAGCGGATCTTGGCCCATCCTGGTCTGAGATTTGCCGAGTTTCCCAGGAGATCTGTGGGAAAAGGAACCTGACCTTAAGCAATGCTAAGCATGCCAAGAACTCCAACTGAAATCAGATGTTCGCTGCTTGATCTTCAATGTCATTGGCCTGGGTCAAGCTGTTCTTCACTTGCTCTCTGCTCTGTCTTACAGTCTCCCTGCAAGGCATTAACACCAGGAAGGCCTTCAAAAGCTCCACTACTCAGGACCAGAAGCTCTTCGACAGAGATTCTCTCCCCGTGCCTGTCCTTGAAACCTACAGGACCTGCAATACTCCTCCACCTCTCAACATTCTCTCCCCTTACAGGTATGGCTGCAGTCACCTTTGGGCCCCTTGCTCCTATGCAGAGGAGCACTTCTTCCTCCCAGCCCACTGCAGAGGTCATTTCCCATCCCATGTGTATTGAAGTTGCTGTTTCTTCAAAACATAGAACCATGGAATGGTTTGGGTTGGAAGGGACCTTCCAAGCTCATCCAGTCCAACTCCCTGCAGGGAGCAGGGACATCTGCAACTGGAGCAGCTTGCTTAGAGCCCCAAGATCCAACCTGACCTGAGATGGTGCCAGGGATGGGGCTTCTACCACCTCTCAGGGCAACCTGGGCCAGGATGTCCCTACCCTCAGCATAAAAAAAATTCTTCCTTATAACAAGTCTAAATCTCCCCTCAATGGGAAATTGAGATCCAGCAGGAAACCTCCATCCCCTGGCTTAGGCGAAGCTGCTTTTGAGGCTGTACAAATGAGTGTAGCTAGAGAATGATCTATTCGGTTACCTGCTGTCACTTTTGTGACTGCCTTGGGGCAAGGCTTGGCCAGCACTGCACAAACATGCTAGGTGTTGTGCGGATGATGCATTTTTCTTGTGCTTCTCCGTCGCCCTGTGGCTCCTTTCCAGAGCTGCGGCGCACACTGCAGAGCCTACATCTGTAAGTGGCTCTTGCCCAGGTGGGTGCAGCAGGCGCCTGTAGATCTGGAGCTGCTTCCTGTGGCCCTCCTGCGCCTGGTCTGAGACATCTGATGTGACCTACGCTGGCTGTGTAACCAGTTCTTCTGCTCTGATTTCGTCTTGTAGGTGGTAGAAGTAAAGGGGGTCAGAATACAGAGACTTAGCCCACGTCCATAAATATCTTTTGAACAGGTAAAAAGTAATTACAGATAGCTGGAGGCAGCCGTCTTCTGCCAGACGCGGCTGCACTGCAAAGTAGGAGGAGTGTGTGTGTGTGCTCACTCATGAGTTTCAAGGACGCTGCTGGTCTGATTTAGGGTTCCTGAGCTGGAGAAGGTTCTTCTGGGTTTGTTTGGGTTTTTTTTTTCACACTAAAAATTTGACACAAACAAGTGGGAGTTGAAGTGAGAGACCTGCTGCTCTCTTGGTGGTTGCTTGGAGCGGTTGAGTGCCTCAGGGGCTGTGTAATGGAGAGTGTGTGTGAGGGCAAACGATGGTGAGTGGGAGGACCAGGGCCAGGAACAGGGAGGCTCTGGGTCTGCCACCTCTCCTGAAACAGGGGACAGAGGCCAGAGCAGCATCTTTGTCCTTCTCATTGCAGACTGTTAAACTGTCTCCTGGAGTTGCGCTTTGTGTTTTCTTTAGGCTCCAAACAAATGTGTGACTTGGTCCTTGTTTGTATAGTTTTTTTCCCCCTTCCATGTTCTAGGGATGATGGCAAAGAAGCGCTCAAATTCTACACAGATCCTTCCTATTTCTTCGATCTTTGGAAAGAGAAAATGCTTCAGGACACCAAGGATATTATGAAAGAGAAGCGGAAACACAGGGTGAGGAAATGGGAGATCTCTGCACACAGAGACATGGCGGGGAAGAACAGGAGGTGGGAAGTGTTAATAAATCCTGGACTCCAAAGCTGCCATCCAAATCTCAGGTTTGCTCTCTGAAACTCTTTAGGGGTCCGTTCAGTGAGGTTTTTACCTGGTTTGCTCTCAACCTTGTTAATCAAAAAAAGAGAACAAAGCTACCCTTGATGTGTTTTTCCAAATACCACTGTCTCAGTATGGTTAGTTTGGAGCCCTCAAACACGGCGCTGGTGCAGTCCGCAGGGCAAGAAGTGGGGCCGGAGTCTTTTCTGCACTTCTGATGTTGCAGAGTGGTCTGTTCTGTGTGGAAGGACCGTGAATCCCCCTGTCCCAACACCGCAGTGTGTTCAGTGGTGTAATAAATTCTGCTGGAGAAGAAGAAAGGAAAGAGAAAACGTCTTTTCAGGAGTGGAAAAGCAGGCCCTGATGTTAAATTGGGGGCAAGCAGGAGACTTAACAAAACTGTTTAAGCTGAAAACAACAGGTAGAGTCCCTGGATTTGGACCGTGTTTACCAACACTGAAACTCAGCCCCTAAAAGTTTTATTTGAGCACACTTGGTTTAGCTTTTGAGCAGCCAGAGTATTAAATATCAAAACAGATCATGATTTTTCAATCAAAATAACAAAGGAGAGATTTAGGGCTGTTTGGAATACAGAGGGTGAGGCTACCGCCAGCCAGCTCTTTGAGTGTCCGTATTACTGCCCAGTGCACCGAACACCAACAAGACCACGGTGAGACTCGGCAGCCTTGTCACAGAGGCCAAAACCTGAACCG
>NW_010393895.1:23578-24266 GCF_000710305.1 Buceros rhinoceros silvestris
CCGCTGTGGGAAATGGAGCTTTCGCTCTGCCTGCAGGGTGGTCCTGCCAGGGCGTAGCGATGGCGTCATGTCTGGGCTGCACCGGGGAAATCTGATGGTGTCTGTCTGGTTTTTTTGTGCTATCTCTGCTCCACCTTCTTTGTATGGGAGATGTTTGGAGCTTGCAGCAATCGGGAAAGTAAATGAAAAATCCTGGCCCTCTTTAGGAATGTATCTTCTTGAAAGTGCTGCAGGTCTGTCCTGTTCCCAGCGAGTTTAAGGCAAAATAAGGTTTGTGTTTGATTCTTCCTCCCTTAGAAAGAGAAAAAGGAGAATCCGAACCGAGGAAATGTGAATCCGCGGAAAATCAAAACCCGGAAAGAAGAGTGGGAGAAGCTGAAAATGGGACAAGAATTTGTTGAGTCAAAGGACAAACATGGTCCTGCTGGGTAAGCAAGTCCCGGGCACTCTGTCAGCTCCCTAGCGAGGGGCAGCGGGCAGGCACTGCTGATTGTGATGCAGTTCACCCCGCTCTGCAGCTTCTCCCGATCGGCTGCGCAGTGCTGATCGATGCTGCCACTAATCAGATCCTCCCAAAGTAAATCCGTCTGCTGATTTAAAATTTGTTAAATCAGGAAGCTGCGCGGTTCGAGCGAGGTGGCAGGAACAGCTTCGGCAGCCAGTCTGCTGGCGGCTGCGCCGCCCTCGG
>NW_010393895.1:24311-25431 GCF_000710305.1 Buceros rhinoceros silvestris
GCGCCGGGGTGCGGGGGGGGTGCCGGGAACGGCGCCGCCAGCCAGTCTGCTGGCGGCTGCCTGCCCTGCGGGCACAGAATTGTTGAGGGCTTTGGCTCCCGACCCCGACGCGATGCCTTCCCTGTCACACCCGGCTCTGGCCTCATGCTGAGGAGCGGGGTGCCAGCTCGGTGGCATTGTGCGATTGCTTTGTTACACTTCACAAACGGCTCTTCACACCCGAAAGTCGAAGCGGGGGCTGTCCCCTTCCAAGTGTTTCAAGCTACAGATCTCTCTTTAGCGCTTCTGGCTTGGGAATTCATTTAACTTTTGACACCAGCGAGGCTGGAAGCAGCCCGGATTCCCCACAATGCACTGCTCGCCTGCTCGCTCCTCACAGCTTCCTTTCATATAAGAAAAATCTCTCTTTAAATCACACTCTCCAGCTAAAAATAAAACTTGCTTTTAGTTTAATAGGAGAACAGGTTTGGTTTCTAGCAGAGGAATCGAGCCGCACAACAGCACCATTTTCTTGCTCCTCTGTGTTCTCATGGAAGCGTGTTCATGCATTTGAATTCGCTTGAGGTCCAGAGCCCCCAGGAACAGGGTGATTCCAGCACCCCGCAGCTAAGTGAGCTCATTGGAAGTTGAGCATGAGGGTGGTCCCTTCCTTCGGTGCTATTAACAGCTTCCAGTATCATCGCTGTTCCTCGGGTTCTTTGTGATGTTCTATTCTCAAGCTTAGGTTTGAGCTCCTCTTTTTTTTTTTTTTTTTTTTTTTTTTTTTTGCCACCAGTGCTACCTGCTGTAGCAGGTACCACTGCTACCCTCAAGTCCAAACTGGTCAAAACACCCCCTCATAAATGTCTTTTCTATAATGAGATGTTAAGAAAAATAATTTTCATTCTGGTTTTTTTTTCTCACTAAAATATATACTCATGCTGTTCTGGGAGCATCTGGGCAAATTCTAGCCAAATAATTTTGTGGAGCAAACTAACACATGGTCCTTCATACAGGATTCTTTGAGGAACAGAGATCTTTTTTTTTATTTAGTGCTTTTAAATATTGCTTCAGGATTTTGGTTTGTGTGTCCTGTTGATAAGGTCCCACCTGAAGGCAGGTCCCACTGCACTGGGAAAGC